>NC_063342.1:73682190-73708334 GCF_021869965.1 Rhincodon typus
GTGGGGGTGGTTAGTGGGGGTGGGGTCAGTGGCGGGGGAGGGGGGGTGGAGGGGGGGGTCAGTGGGAGTGGGAGTGGGGGTGGAGGGGGGGTGGAGGTGGGGTGGAAGGGGGGGGTCAGTGGGAGTGGGAGTGGGAGTGGGAGTGGGGTCAGTGGCGGGGTAATGTGCTGAAGACATGTTGCAGGCGGCTCGGACCCACCTCTGAAGTTCTTGATGAGCAGTTTCCTGGAGGCTGCCGGCTTGCCCCCGGGTGTCACCGCCCTGCTCACCCCATTGGGGTGTCCGAGCAGCGCCGCCGAGAAGTTGGCTTTGCGCGAGTGCGGCCGCTGCTCCGCCATGCCGGGGCCGGGGCTGGTAGCCGGGGCCTCGGCCTCTCTGTCTCCGTCCGCCTGGGTGGTGCAGCCCCGGTACCACCGCTTGGCGCCGACAGGCTGAGGGGAGGAGGAGCGGCTCCCGGCCTGGACCTCGGCTCTCCGCTGCCGCTTCCTCGCTTGTCCCCCGCGCTCGCTCACATCGGCGGCCGGCCTTTCTTCCTCCTCCTCCTCCTCCTCGGGGGTATTCTCACAGGGAGGAGCCGGAGCCCCCGCCGCCGGCCGCAGCATCAGCCGGGGGAGGGGAGTGGAAACTGCCTCCGCCCTGCAGACCCGAGCCCCGGGGCCTGGCCTCGGCCTTCACACCGGCCACAGTCAAGGCGGGGGGGGGAGTGGGGATGGGACCGGAAACTAACACCTCTCACCCCTGACCCCTCACCCTGGAGACGGCCACTTCCGGCTAGGCGCTGCTAATGGCGGTGTGAGTGAGTGGGGCCTAGTTGTGAGGAAGGCTCACCGGACCCGAAACGTTAACTCCGACTTCTTTTCCCTACTTTACAGATGCTGCCTAGACCTGCTGAGCTTTCCCAGCACCTTCCGTTTTTTGGTTCTGGAGTCTATCCTGCTTAAATCTCCCACCAGAGGAAAGGTAAAGGTCTTTAAATCAAATGTCGGGAGGGGAATACAGGAACAAGGGGATCTGGGTATTATACGTACACAAGCCATTAAAGGAGCAGACTCTACTGAAGATATATGTTTTTTTAAAAGATGCCGGGAATCAGCTGTGATTTTTGTTTTATTCTCCGTAAGTCATTAAAGGTTGAGGGATGGGCGCAAGAGAGCAGGAGGTAGGGCATTCCCCCGAGGAATGGGAGCTGAAGCAGTTAGACGAGAGGGAAGGTTGAGGATGGTGGTGCAGGTGCCAATGCTGGATTGGGGTGGACAAGGCCAGAAGTCACACGACTCCAGGTTATAGGCCAACAGGTCTATTTGACAACACAAAGTTTTGGAGCTTGGCCCCTTCCTCAGGTGAAGGGGCTAGGCTCCGAAAGCTTGTGTTTTCAAATAGACCTGTTAGCCTATAACCTGGTGTTGCGTGATTTCTGACCATGGTGGTGGAGGGTATTGGAACAGACTGGGGAAATACAGTATCATCTGCGATTATTTGCTACGATAGTAGGTGGGCTGTGTACCAGTTTGATGTTTTATACCTCCACAGGAGCTCAGTCTGACACATGAACGAAGGATTAGTGCAGGTGGGTAACAGCTTGGTTGTGGAGATTGTGTCGAGGACCATCTTAAAGGCAGAGAGAGAAGTAGACAGATTTCATGAAGGAGTTTGGCAGATGTCTATTGACAGCTGAAGCAAACAGAGGACAGAAAAGAGGCCAAAATTGGTGGAATGCAGTGTCCACAATAGATTGTCAGTTGGGAGGAAGTAAGAAGGCAAGATCATGGAGAGACTTAAACTATGTAAATTTTGGATGAATGTATTGTCATGGAGGTTTTGAATACTTAAATGTGCAAGTAACAAATGAATGATGGTTTCAGGAGCAAATGAGTTGAAGCAGCACGTGGACCAACAGGAATATAGAGATGTTATTGGTGGCCTTGGTAAGAAAGAGTATAAGGGATTGGAAGCTCAGCTCAGGGTTGAGTGAAATTCCCCAAGTTATAGACTGTCTGCTCAGGTCTTGGATAGAGAGTGGGGAAGTGGTTGTTGGAATCAGTGACTAGGAAATGGAGCTTGTGTGCGGGCCAGTCAGTGATTGATGCTAAGGCAGACTGATTGGGCAACTGATCTGTTTCCCTATTGTAACCTCAGTCATCTCCCTGTGTTTTTCATGTGAGCGTTAAATGTTGTTTGTGTTGTGTTATTGCCTACATGCCAGCAAATTTCCTGTGGCGGTTTGCACAAGAAGTCAAGATCCAAGTGTAGTTCCAACTGTAATGGGTTGAAAAGTGGGAGATAATTTTACAGAGAAGTTTATAACGTAGGTATACATAGGCTGGGTCTGGTCCAATAATCCCCAACCTCCGACTCCCACTTCACTCAAGGGCTACCATTGTTCTTCAATCCCTGTGACTTCTACGTTAACTGTCCAAGCACCACTGTAATGTCAACAATATGCTTTTGGCAAAGGATCATTTTGTTTTTAAAAAGCCTTTTATTGTATAATTGCTCGTGCCACTTTGAAAACTAAACTGTCAGTTAACTGGGTGAAAGACAGTTAATGATTAGGGGCAGAGTGCAGTGATGGTATAACTCAGTAGCATCCACTGATGTCTGTTGTTCTATTCATGGATTTCTTAGCCTACTTTTCTATGTATTTATTCAATGTCACTCAGTGCTCCATTAATCTTTAAGTGGATTAATAACTCTGTTCTTACTCACTGGTACTTTTTTTATTAGTCGATTGAATTTTTGATGTACACCTTATTTATTTGCCCAATACCCATGAATTTATTAGCTTACCACTGCCTAATAATATTTGATTTGTTTGTTGGTGTGCCTTTTGCTCTGTGAATTTATTAACTCACTGCTTCCTTATCCTTAATTTAGTTTATTTTCTCTTTCAGTTGTTTGAAGTGATGCTCTTTCTGCTCTGTGTATGAATTTCCCATGTTTATTGATTCATTGACATGTTTTATTCATAAATTTAAAAACTCACTTATGCCTTCTTAGTTTTCTTGCACCTCTTGCGTCTTGTTCAAAGTCAACATTCTTTGCCAGCCGTCCAGGGCGGCACGGTGGCTCAGTGATTAGCACTGCTGCCTCACAGCACCAGGGACCCGGGTTCGATTCCACCCTCAGGCTACTGTCTGTATGGAGTTTCTGTTTGGGTTTCCTCCGGGTCCGCGTGGGTTTCCTCCAGGTGCTCCGGTTTTCTCCCACAGTCCAAAGACGTGCACGCTAGGTCATACTAAATTGCCCATAGTGTTCAGGGATGAGTAGATTAGGTGGGTCATTGGTGGATGGGTCTGGGTGGGATGCTCTGAGGATCGGTGTGGACTTGTTCGACCAAAGGGCCTGTTTCCACACTGTAGGGATTCTATGATTCTATGAAGTGGAATTGAAATTTCTCATGGAGATATCTCCACTGCTTTCTTCCCTCAGTCTTTGCATTGAACTGCCTCTGATCCTTAAGGATTTCAATCTTTATCTCTGTTCATCATTCTCTTTCTCCTCTCTTAACCCCTCTAAATCACATCCTCCAGCTAACCTCTCCACCTGTATTGCATGTATCTATCACAGAAAGGAGCAGAATTTATCCTTGTATCCCTCTCCATCCATATCTCCCTTCCACTACATAGCAGGCCCACCACATGATCTGCCACTGCAAAAACAAAACCAACCCTGTTCGTTTGCAATTGCAAATCAACATCCAAATATCTAGCATTTGGCCCTTCAGTTCCACAACATTTCTGCAGCTATTGATTGGCTCATTTACACCTTAATCTCCATTTTGATGTCCCTGTCTCCAATATGTCAATAACACTCTCTCAAACTGCCAATTCCAACCTCCATCTCTGCTCTCTGAAGTTCAAGGGACACATTCTTGAAAGAAAATGGTGGAAAACTGGTTGAGCTCCCCGCTGTCATCTTGGAATGTAAAGATGACCCCTTGCTTCTTTTCTCCATACCATCTGCTTAAACTTCACTCCCATGTACCTTTCATTCTCCCTTGCAACAATAAATACGAGGAGTTCATGGATTTCTTCAGCACTGACATTGCTTCTGCCTGTCCCCCTCTCTTACCAGCCCAGTGACTGAACTTCCTCTAAAGAGATCCTGACCTAGCTCTCTACTTGCATTGGTATCTAGATTTTCTGTTATTTCCTCTCATGCCCTCTGTAAGCCCATTTTGTCTATGAGACCCAACTTCTGTTTTCTCAACCCGATTCTCACTAAACTGCTGATCAATCAAGTTCTGCTGTTTCCCCATGTGTTAGCCAATATAGTTAATGGTATTCTGTCTTCAGATTTTGTTCCTCTCTCTTTGAAATCTGTTATCATTCACTCTACTCAAAATCACAACCTGATTATCCTTGCAAATTACTGCATCTCTCCTGACCTCCTTTTCCTCTCCAAAGCCCTTGAGCATGTTGCCTCCCAAATTTGTACATGGCTTTGTGTCACCTTCTTTAGAGTGCATCTGGCAAGTGTCTTGGGTCATTTTATCATTTTTAAAATTGTGGCTCATCGCAATTTTCTCAAGGGCAATTAGTGATATCCCATGAAAGAATAAAAGGAATAAGTTGTTTGCTAATAATAAACAGTATCTTTGTCGCTATTTGGTGACTTCACCTGACGAAAGAGCTGCTCTCCGAAAGCTTGCAATTTTAAATAAACCTGTTGGACTATAACCTGGTGTCGTGTAACTTCTGACCTAAAAAAGAAAGACTGAGAGATGATCTTTTTCTCAGCTTTGTTGTCATAATTTTTCCTAATAACCTTGTGTCAAATTTTTGGATTTAGCAGCTGTATATCCTTTCTGTTGCTAACCTTCTCTTTTATCGTGGGCTGGGAATCGTAGTGTGGCTGACTAGGAAACACTTGCTCTTTTATCCCCTGCCCGTGTGTGAATTGGAAGGATTTATAAGTGGATAATCAATCTGTTGGGTGGCAATATGAAAGCACCTGCCTTGATTGTCAAATCCTTGAGTGGGGCTTGAACCTGGAACTCCTAGCTCAGAGACAGGGACACTACCCACTACACCACAAAACCTCCTGCTGAGCAGAGACGTAATAGAGCTCTTCAAAATTATGGAAGAATGGATGCAGAGAGAATGTTTCCCCTTGTGGGAAAGGGCAAAACTGGAGGCCATCAAATTAAAATAGTCACCAAGAAGTCGAACTGGGAATTCGGGAGAAATTTCTTTACAAAAACAGTGGTGAGAATATAGAACTTGTTCCTACAAGGAATGGATGAAGAGAATGGTATAGGTGCAGTTAAAAAACAAATGAGGGAGAAGGGAATAGAGGGTTATGATGCTAGATTTAGATGAGAAAAGATGCCAGGAGATTTGACTGGAGTATAACTGGTTGCGCTGAATGGCCTGTTTCTGTGCTGTATATCCGATCTTCTCCAATATACAAAGTGAATTAAACAATGATATAGTTGAAGGTGGAATAGAGTGGTAACTGTTGGTAGAATTGGAAGAAACTGAAGAGCCAAAAGTGAAAAGATTTTTTTGTTTTCTGGATGTGGGATATAGTCGTCATTCAAGATCAATGTAGACCTGCAATCGGATTGAGAAGGAATCACTGCTGGTACTTAGAGCAGTCATGTTTGCCCACATAGAAATTGTGGACTGAATGGATTTAATGATTCTATATGATTTACAAATATACTGTATGGATACGATTATGGTGATACAGAACATGATACAGGCATAATGGAATTGTTGACTGTATGTTGCACTTTCAGACTTGGCTCCATACATATACTGAGCATAGAAGGAGCAGATTCTGGGATGTTTTGTAGGGATACAATTAGTACAATGTAAATATATCCTAATCATTCACTGTATTGTCCCTTGTCTTGGCAATTACGTCTGATCTACACTGGGCCAACCTAGTGGGTTGAAAGTGAAGAGTGGGCCCATCTCTGATGCCCCGAGTCTGACCTTCTCTTTGAATTTCTAAGACCATCAGATCTTCCTCGTAGACTGGGCAAAGCCCACAATAGTGTCTCCACTCTTCAGCCCTCTGCAGAATCAAGGCTGGGTCAGTGGTGGAAGGTGCTCAATCAGTGGGAAAACTTGCTGCATTCCTAATTGTGCTGTGTCTTTTTGTTTCTTTTTTTCGAGAAAGTGAACACTTAAGAGGTAACACATGTTGGCATTTGCAGCATAATTGAAAACCCACACAGTGAAGAACTGCAACAGGGAAAAGATATCTAACTTACAGTAGCATAATCCGTGGAGTGAGGAGGACAGAACATTATATTAATGCACTTTTTCTACCACACTAATGGTATTCTGATTATTCATATCTTCCCATCTGTAAGAGATGATGGGAATGCAGCCTAGAGCTTTGAGGGCTGTGTGATCATATAATGCACTTCTGACGGATGAACAAACCGTCATTGGAAAATCAAGATCTCCCAAGTGTTGCACATGAGTCATCCCTTGCCGATGGTGCAGGATGATCTCCGTGGATGACTTGTCTGCTGGGAAGGTGACCGTGTCAGAGTTTCTGAAACTGTTTGTTGTCATGGTGCCCATTTCCTGCCCACAGCTGATGTCGCCATTTGCATCGATAGTTAGCTTGAGTTTCCTACTTATGATTGATTGACTGAGGGATTTCATGTGTCTTTTGAAAACATCCATAATTCTGAGTTTTGAGTGCCCTGCTGGTCTATTTGACAGGCTACTTCCCCATATAATTGTACACCAAGACCTCTGTTCTTTGTGTCCTGATTGACGTGAGACTGAATAAGACAGAGTTAGACATATGTACTGTGATAAACATATCCAATTGTGCTCAGTGCTTTCATCTACAATACCAATGGCCTTCCCATGGTTACACTGAGATTCAAACCATCACCCTCATCATAACGTCAACAACTTTAAAGTGGTCCCTATACAGTAAATGGTCCAAATATTTTCGATGTATTATAAAAAGTGAAGCATCCCTTAATTCTCTAAATTTAACAAACGCTGTATCAATGAAAGAAATGTGTCTCTCCCAGAATTATAACTGCAATCTCTTTCATATTTTTCTTGTTCTGTGCATCTCCTCAGGTAATCTCAGGCTACTTTCCCTTGGAGCTGTCTGAACATTAACCATCGCAGTCTGAACTACCAGATATGGCACACATCACGCTAAATCAGTATTTACAGCAGGTAATTCTACTGCTAGGTGTTGGCAAAGGGAGATGCCACTAAATGTACAGATTTGAAATGAAACAGAGGTTGCTGAACAATGCAGCCTCTTCATTTTAGAAAGTTAATGAGTTTATACATGTACTGTTAGCTAACATTTGAACTACTTTCGTTAATGGTATATACTCCCGTAAGGCCATAAGACATAGGATCAGAATTGGGCCATTCGGCCCCTCAAGTGCTCTGCATTTAATCATGGCTGATACAATTCTCAACCCTATTCTCCCCATAACCTTTGATCCCCTTACTAATCAAGGACCTATCTGTCTCTGTCTTAAATACACTCAATGACTTGGCCTCCACAGCCTTCTGCAGCAATGAATCCCACAGTTTCACCCCCTCAGGCTAAACAAATTCTCCCTCATCTCCATTCTAAAGGGTTGTCCCTTTACTCTAAGACTATGCCTTCAGGTCTACTTTCTCCTACCAGTGGAAATATCTTCTCCACGTCCATTCTGTGCAGGGCTGTCAGTATTCTGTAAGTTTTGATGAAATCCCCCTCTCATCCATCTAAACTCCATTGAGTACAGATCCAGATCCCTCAAGCCCTTCGTCCCCGGGATCATTCTTGCGAACCTCCTGTGGGCCTTCTCAAACGCCAGCACATACTTCCTTAGATAGGGGGCTAAACATTGCTCACAATATTCCAAATGTGGTCTGACCGGAACTTTATACAGTCTCAGTAGTACATCTCTGTCTTGTATTCTAATCCTCTTGAAGTGAATGCTAACATTGCATTTGCCTTCCTGACTGCCAACTGAACCTGCATGTTAACCTTAAGCGAATCCTGAGCTAGGACTCCGAAGTCCCTTTGAACTTTAGATTTCCAAAGCCTTTCCACGTTTAGAAAATACTCAATTCTTCCCACCAAAGTGCATAATCTCATACTTTCCCACATTGTATTCCATCTACCACTTCTTTGATTACTCCCTTAGCCCAGTCGCATCCTTCTGCAGTCTCCCCACTTCCTCAACATTACCCGTCCCCTCACCTATCCTTTTGTCATCTGCAAATTTAGCAACAATGCCCTCAATTCCTTCATCCAGATCATTCATGTATAACGTGAATAGTTGTGGTCCCAACACTGACCCCTGCGGAATTCTACTAATCACTGGCTGCCATCCTGAAAAAGACCCCTTTACCTGTACTCTCTGCCTTCTGCCGGTCAGCTAGACCTGTATCCATGCCAGTACTTTACCCCTAGCACCATGGGTTCTTATATTATTTAACAAGCCTCCTGTGCGGCACCTTGTCAAAGTCCTTTTGAAAATCCAAATAGATCACGTTGGTGGGCGGCACGGTGGTTAGCACTGCTGCCTCACAGCGCCAGGGACCTGGGTTCAATTCCAGCCTCGAGCGACTGTCTGTGTGGAGTTTGCACATTCTCTCAGTGTCTGCGTGGGTTTCCTCTGGGTGCTCCAGTTTCCTCCCACAGTCCAAAGATGTGCAGGTTAGGTGGATTGGCCATGCTAAATTGGCCGTAGTGTTCAGGGAGGTGTAGATTAGGGTCATGGGGGATGGGTCTGGGCGGGATGCTCCACGGTTCGGTGTGGACTTGTTGGGCCGAAGGGCCTGTTTCCACACTGTAGGGATTCAAGTGGCTGTCCTTTGTCTAACTTGCTTGTTATCTCCTCAAAGAATTCTAAAAGATTTGTCAGACGTGATACACCCTTTACGAAACCGTGCTGACTCAGCCCTATTTTGCCATGCACTTCCAAGTAGTCCACAATCTCATCCTTAACAACGGACTCTGAAATCTTAACCAATGATCGAGGGTCAGACTAAGTCAACCTATAGCTTCCTGTCTTCTGCGTCCCTCCCTTCTTAAACAGGGGTGTTACATTAGCCATTTTCCAGTCCCCTGGCACCCTCCCTGTCTCCAGTGATTCCTGAAAGATCACCAGTAATGCCTCCACATCTTCTCAGCTATGTCCTTCAGAATTCTGGGGTGTAGTCCATTGGGACCAGGTAATTTATCCACCTTCTGACCTTTCAGCTCTTCCAGCACCACCTTCTTAGTGGTGGTCATTTACCCCGACTCTTTTCAAGTTCTGGTATTCTGCTGGTGTCTTCCACTGTGAAAACTGATGCAAAATCCTTATATGCATGTATTGACAGTAGCTAAATGTTTGAGTTGTGTACAGTTCCTGTATTCACGTGCTGGTCCTAATCTATTAATACTTGCTTGTTGCTTTGTTAGGTTCTAGAATTCATCGACAGTCGAGATGGTGATTCCTGTGCTGAATTTCTGTCATTTAAACATCCTCATGTTGCGAACCGTAGGTTACAGGTAAGATATGTGCTTCCTCTGTGAATACAGTTGTAGTGGAGCCAACCTATTTGAGATGCTGGGAAATTTTAATTGTTTTGGAACAGTAAACATACTAAGTAAACTGTAATAACATAATTAGCAGTTGTGAATGGAATTGCTCACGAATGATGTGGAAACCCTCGCTCACCCACGCCTTTGTTCCCTTGGGACTAAACTGTAGCAACACTTTCCCGATCAAACCCACATCACCCACCTTTGAAACATAATATTTCAGGGACAATGTTTTAGGTCAGTGACTACTTGTGATTGGGATTGCTAACAAATTCCAGACTTACTGCAATGCTCACATCCCATCACCATATTAAACCAAAAAGGCGCTGCCTCTCTGCAAAGAACTATTCACACACTACATTTTGCCTGCCCTTTCCCTGTATCCTTCTAAAGTTTTCTTTTAAATATGTGCCTTTTTTTTGCCCCCGTCTTCAAAGCAATCTTGCTTCCTCTTTTGTTTCAGTGGAGTACTTGATGATGGATAGGTCTGGCAGCAGTTGTGGAGTGTGTAATAAAGTGTACATTTCATCTAATGCAAGGTTACCAACCTGAAGCATTACCTCTGTCTCTTTCTCCAGAAATACTGCCAGACCAACTGAGGCAATCTGACATTTACTAATTTTAATTTAGACTCTGACATCCAGAGTATTTTGCTCCACAGATAAGCCTTTGTTCTAAACTTCTATTTTCATTCTTAAGACCATATAATATCAGAGTAGAAATTAGGCCATTCGGCCCATGGAGTCTGCTCCGCCATTCAATCATGGCTGATAAGTTCCTCAACCCCATTCTCCCGCTTTCTCCCCGTAACCCCTGATCTCCTTGATAATCAAGAACCTATCTATCTCAGTCTTAAATATACTCAATGACCTGGCCTCCACAGCCTTCTGTGGCAGTGAATTCCATAGATTTACCACTCTCTGGCTGAAGAAGTTTCTCCTTACCTCCGTTCTAAAAGGTCTTTCCTTTACTCTAAGGCTGTGCCCTCAGGTCCTTGTATCTCCTACCAATGAAAACATCTTCCCAACATCTACTCTGTCCAGGCCATTCAGTATTCTGTAAGTTTCAATTAAATCCCCCCTCATCCTTCTAAACTCCAATGAGTATAGTCCCAGAGTCCTCAAACGTTCCTTATATGTTAAGCTGTCCATTCCTGGGACCATTCTCGTGAACCTCCTCTGAACCCGCTCCAGGGCCAGTACATCCTTCCTGAGAAATGGGGCCCAAAACTGCACACACTACTCCACATGTGGCCTGACCAGAGCCTTAGAAAGCCTCAGTAGTACGTCCCAGCTTTTATATTCAAGTCCTCTCAAAATAAATGGGTAATGTCATTACTGTCTGGATACTAGCTACCTGTCCAATTGAAGTAGATTTTCTGATTGACTTCTTCAAAGCCCCTCAGATTTTCAGATAGCCCCAGTAAATGACTTAACTTCCTTTGCTGTGCTGAAAAGAGCCCTAGTTTCCCTGAACTCACTGACTTCACCAAATCAGTAAAACATTCAATTTATCCTGTAGCAAGTTTTCATTAAGCATCTGGTAGTTGCATCAGCAGTCTACTACACAGCACAATTGCGCACAATGCATTTAAATTGTCGGGTTTGCACAGTTTTACATGGAATATTAAGATTGTTGCTTTGGTCCAGGGCTAGAAACTTCATATCTAAGTGATATGTGTTTTTGCTTTGAAACCAGTTAGCAAATCCAGAGGAGCGATGCCAGCAGATCCTGGAACCCCCTTATGATGAAATGGTGGCAGCTCATTTACGGTAAAGGGAGCCTCAATATTTATTTGCTTTAATATTCCAGTCATTGAGTTACAAAGGCTCACAGTCTACTGGCATTTTGATTAATTTTGTGTCTGACTATGATATTTTAGTGGTCTGTGTGTACTGACCACTAAATCTTTATGGATCTCCATTGTTCCTAGTCTTCAACCATTTAACGAAACTCAGATCTATCTTTTTTTGGGTCCAAATTGGATGACCCAGTTTCATTCATTTCCTTGAAATTTTGAATTATTCCATAGTATTGAAGGCACATAAAAAGGCTATTTGGCCTGGCAGTGTTTATGTTCCACATGAGTTTCTTTCTCCTTCCTACATCTCACATCATCATATCCTTCTATTCTTTTTCCCTGTCTGTGTTGATCTAGCTTCCACTTAAATGCTGGTTTGTGACTTGTTTCAACCACTGCTTGTGGTTGTGATTTCCATTTTCCAACCTTCCTGGGGAAAGCAGTTTCTCCTGAATTCCCTATTAGAGGTATTAGATCATCTTATATTTATGGACCCTATTTATGCTCTTTCCTGCATGTAGAAATCTCTTCTCTAATGTGTACCTGATCATAAAGGACCATGAAGAGCTCTCCTTCTCAACATCTCTTTTCACCTGATGCATGGTGACCATCAGGGTAAACAAGCACCAGTCATCTTTCTCTCTCTTTCGTCATCCCTCTCTGTCTCTTTCTCTTTTGTTATCTCTCTCTCGTGCTCTCTTTCTCTTTAGTCGTCAGCTCTCTCTCTCTTTCTCTTTAGTCATCTCTCTCTCTTTCTCTTTCGTCATCTCTCTCTCTCTTTCTCTTTCGTCATCTCTCTCTCTTTGTCATCTCTCTCTCTCTCTTTCTCTTTCATCTCTCTCTCTTTCTCTTTAGTCATCTCTCTCTCTTTCTTTCTCTTTAGTCATCTCTCTCTCTTTCGTCATCTCTGTCCCCCTCTTTCTCTTTCGTCATCTCTCTCTCTGTTTCGTCATCATCTCTCGCGCTCTTTAGTTGTCAGCTCTCTCTATCTTTCTCTTTAGTCATCTCTTTCTCTCTAGTCATCTCTCTCTTTCTCTTTAGTCATCTCTTTCTCTCTCTCTCTTTAGTCATCTCTCTCTCTCTTTAGTCACCTCTCCCTCTCTTTCTCTTTTATCATCTCTCCCTCTCTTTCTCTTTCGTCGTCATCTCTCTCTCTCTCTTTTCCCCCACCCCGCCTTGATCTCTCATGAGCCCGATGGTCTGGGAGGACCTTACCTTTAACCTATCATATCCTTTCTTCAGAGACCGCCATCAAATTACCTCCCTATTCAGTTTTCTATAGAAAAGAGCTCCACCTTTGTGGTGGAGTTTGAATTCATTTTCAGTTATGTAACATCGAGTGTACTTGCATGTAGGTTACTCTGCGCAATGCTTAATTTATGTGATAAATTAATTTTCAACGTTAATCAATTTTCTTCAACATTACCTTTAATCAAATCACAGATTCTTTTTTACACAAGAAGAACACTGTCCTAGAATATGGTCTGATTATGAAGATTTCTTGTCAGTGCTATGTAAATGAGTTAGATATGACCAGTTGAGGAAGGATGGAAAGGCTTCTCTTTTCCCCCTCCTCATCTAGTTATAACAGAAGTTTTAAATTTATGAAGGATTTATTGCCAATTCACTGTGTTCTTGACAATATGTGAAGATGTATAAAGAATTAGTCAGATGGGTTTTCCTTAGATTATCAAATGAAGGGTTCGTTTTATTGTGCTGAAACCCACTCAGATAAAAATGTTAAAGGTGAAAATATGTCCCAACTTCCACACACATTTGAACCAAACACAGTGAAGTACAAATCATAGAGTAGAGGAGATTAACTTTGGCTGAAGAAGAAAGACACTGGTTGTAGATGACTGTCTGGCCAGGCTGTAGCTTTTGAAAGTCTTTGGTTCTCAGCAGGCAGCTTAAGGTGGTAGCTGATGCCTTCTTTTTCTGGTAATGTTGCTGTGAAGCTAGAGTCTTTTATCAAAGGATTTCTGTCTGCTTGCAGGAATGTAGTCACAATCAAACTCTGTGAACAGGATGCCATCTTAGAAGGAGGTAATGGCAGAGAGAGAATGCTTCCTCACTGCTGTGGTATATTCTGCTGGCCCAGGAATACATAAAGCTTGGTTGATCACATGCCTTCTTGCAGCTCCCACACCGCCCCACCCCACCAATGCCATGTCCTGTTCAAAAATCTATTATATACATTTCAGGATGTAGCTTTGAGTCCATAACTACAAAGCCATGTTTGGAAAGTTAAGGTCTTTTGTCCAGTCAGTTAACTTCTGAATGATTTGTTCTTCCATGGTTGAACTCTGTGAACATATTTGTATTTGAGGAGCTAGCTGTTTACACCTCTGCTAGGGGTTATTGTTTTTGGTGGGGTGTTCAAAACCCCCATGTCTCCGTCCTAATGGAGCGAATGTAGACCGGAATAATACAAATTGTGGCAGTTTTAGTCTCAGTATAAAAACCGAAAGAACTGCGGATGCTGTAAATCAGAAGCAAAAACAGAAATTTCTGGAAAAGCTAGCAGGTCTGACAGCATCCTCGGAACCGTTCTGAGGGAAGGTCACTTGACCCGAAACGTTAACTCTGCTCTCCACGGGTGCTGCCAGAACTGCTGAGCTTTTCCAGCAATTTCTGCTTTTGTTTTAGTGTCAGTGTCCTTGTTTTGGTTAAAACCTTTTCTATAGAAACGCCAATGGCTATGCCTAGTTGATGATCTTTAAAATTAATATTTGACAGGTGCTCACAGGCTACAGCAAAAATCTAAATCTGAAAATGAGTGCATTTTTGAGTTGAATTGTTCATTGTGCCCAAAGCAGAAACTCTTGTCTATCTCTTCAGCGTTTCAGTTGTATGGCTCTGGAAAGGAACTCCCATGCTCTGATTTTATTATAGCCCTAATAACTTGCATTGTCATTAATGGTGAATTGAGTAACTGTACCTACACAAATCCCTGTGCTCCTGTATCGCATACAGTCACTTGTTTTCTAAGAAATGTGTGGATTCAGTATTTCTCTTGCCAAAATATGCAATCTCATAGTTATTTATTGTCATTTATATGCATATTCCAAATGTTCATTAATTTCTTCCTATATTTTGTCGCAGCCTCCCATCTAGTGGAGTTAATTTTGCAATTTTTCAATCTAAAGGGGTAATTCTGCATTGAGGGAGCTTTGTATGACCAATTCAAAGAAATTACATTTTCCCCACCTGCTTTCCAGTCCTGAAGTGGAAACCAGTCTGTTCTGGGGATCTCTTTTGGTCTACTGTTATATCGTTTACTTCAATTTTAGCGAAGTCTATTCCCTCATTGATTATTTCATTTTCCTGTAATGTCAAGTTTTTTCTGTGAAGCCTAACATAAGATCAATAATCTCTCATCTCCTTATTTTGATTTGCAGTTTTACTGCATCACATTACACTGGCTACCATTCCTCTTCTCATATAACTGTAAATACCATTTTTGTTAATTTTGAGTCCCTCGCAGTGCTTTTTTTTAAGGTGCCTACTGAAGTTCCCACTTTTTTGTTGCCTTCCTTGGTGCTCCATATATTTCTCCCAGTCCCTGGCATCTGCGCTATCCTTTCCAATTTTTCATGCTCTCCTCTTTAGTTTTATATTATCTCTGACCTCTTATGTTGACTATGACTCTTTTATTTGGTGAGCAGTACTAGTACCTTTCAAAGGGGTGAAAAGAATAGTTTTAGTCAACTTATATCAACGCTAATTACTTTCTGCTGACAGCAGTTTTGACCAGTTTATGTTGTCAGCCTCAGTCTCATCCCACTAAAGTTAGCATTCCAAAATCTAGGTAATTAGTCGCTGCGTTATGTTTCTGCATTTTAAATCTAACGTTGAGTTCACTTGCAGGTAAATGTAAAGCACTGTTACTTCATAAATGAAGTAATACTGATGGTATGTAGAGGACAGAAATCAAACCAAAGTCACTGGGTGCTGCTTTAAAATGCAATGAGTAATTTTGTTTATTGTTTCTCCATTTTACAGATGTGCCTTTGCTGTTGCAAACCATGATTTTGTGGAAGCGTACAAATATCAAACATTCGTGGTTCAATATCCTTTGCAAAGAATAGTGAGAAATCATAAATAAATTTTAAAGTTAGGTGTTTTGCACTTTTTTTTTCTCTACTCGTGTACCCCCTGCTTGAGCCTTTGATCTGCATCTGGTTTAGTTTCTCCACTATGTCTGTGCTCATCTCGTCCGTTCAGACCCACCTCCTGCTCCCCTGCGCTCTCTTCCCACTGAACTCACCTCCTATGCTAGCTGACTTTCTGATAACTTTCTTTTCTTCAAGTGCTGCCCCTTTTCCTTTCAAAACCACCTTTGTTGAGCCCTCAAATAACAGTTGGTTCTATATAGTCTTGCTGATTACCACCCAACTTCCCTATCAACCCAAGTGCTGGATGAACAAAACTTTCCTCCGATCGAACTTTGAAACAACCAGAACTTCTGATTCTGATCTCTGTTCCAAAGCTTGTTATCTAGCTACTGACTGTGCCCCTCTCCTTGGCAATTGAGGCCAAGCCAATCTGTTTACGCCTTGGTGTGATATTTAACCCCGAGATGAGGCTCCGCCCATACATTTTGCCATTGTGACGGCTGCTTATTTCAATCTCCAAAACATTGCTCAACTTCACCCGTGCCTCAGCTCATCTGCTCTAGAAAGCCTCATCTTTGTTACCTCTAGACTTGGCTATTCAAATGTAGTCTTAGCCAGTTGCTCATCTTGATGTCATCCTTTCCATAAACTTGGTTATCCAAAATTCTGGTGCTCTAGTCTTAGAACTCACTTGCCTTAACTTGGAAGTTTCCCTTGTGATCGTCGACTTACTTTGGTTTCTAGTCAAGAAACATCATGATGTAAAATTGATATCCTTTTCAAACTTTCAATCCATCCCTTCCCTTGCACCCTTTTTTCAACTGCCAAGATTCTAAACTTTGGAATTCCCTACCTAAACCATGTAACCTCATTACCCTCCTTCTAAGAAAACACTCCTTAAAACCTTCCTTCAGTCATCAACTTTTGTTCATTTGCTTCAATCTCACCTCATATGGCTTGTTGTCACACTTTGTTTAATAATGCTGTCAGAAAGAGTCCTTCATTATCCAAAGTTGCCGTGTAATTATAACGTGGAAAATTTATGCAGGTAATTTCCACTATAAGTATGAACAAATAAATTTATAACTGAGATATTAAAATTATTACAACTGTATAACTGAATTATGTTTGTGCAATTATGTTGCTTGCCTCACCTGAAGATTTAGTCTCAAATACCCACATAATGCCACTGTAGATGATTAGTGTATAAACAAAAGTCTGTATTAATTCTTGACTTCAGCCCTAACCTTCTACTCCCTTTCATATTATAAATTTCCATTAATTTTTGAGAATGTTTAATATTGAACCTATACGTTTGTGTTTATGATACACTCTATAGTTGCCTGAATTGATCTCACAAGTTCCTCTGGTAGCCATGAGTTTGCCAATTCTAAAATACATCTCCCCTATTTTGTTTGACTGATTTGTTAGATAGAAGCATTTCAATGTTGTTTAGCTGGTTTTCACTTTGTCAGTAGGACAAAAGGAACTCCTTTGCCCCCTCGTGGTCTCCCCACACCATTGGTTTTTGCTCCTCCCACAAACCTGGTCCCCAATTGCGGACTCTGCTTGCCTGAATCCTGACTGCCCAGTTTCAGGTCAGCCTGTGATATATTATCCACTTTGTTGGCAGGATGGAGAAGAGAGATTGGAAGTGTTGGTATCCAAAAGAATGTGACTGTCCTTGTTTATAAGTCACTGAAAGCTGGCATGTAGATGCAGCAAGCAATTAGAAAGTCAAACAGACTAGTGGCCTTTATTGTAAGGGGATTTAAGAGCAGGAGAGAAGATGTCTTGCTTCAGATGTATAGAACTTTACTGAAAAATGCATCTAGCGTATTGCGTTCTGGCCCCCATGCCTGTGGGACGATACGTTTGCCGTAGAGGGAGTGCAGTGAAGGTTTACCAGATTGTTTCTGGATGGTAGGACTGTCCTATTAGGAAAGATTGAAGAGGTAGAATTCACTGGACCTTAGAAGAATGAGAGGTAATTTCATTGAAACTTTCAAGATTATTAAAGGGCTTTAAAGATTGGATGCAGAAAGGATGTTTTCTCCAGCTAGGGGTGTATAGAACCAGGAAGCACTGTGAGAGGATTAGAAGGAAGACATTTAGAACTGAGTGGCTGCTGAATCTAAGGAATTCTCTACTTCACAGGGTTGTGGAAGCTTAGTCATTGAACAGATTCAAGACAGATCGATAAATTTTTAGATACTAATGACATTGAGCAATTTGGGAATAGCACATGAAAATGGATTTGAGGGAGATGATCACCCCAATCTAGAATGAAGGCTCCTCTGGTACTTAAGAATTGTATCTAGGTACCTTAGTACCTAAGATGGTGCTGTAAGTGGTGACTTGTAAACTTTTCACTGTATTTGTGTAAGAACATGTGACAATAAAGCCAATTCGAAATCGAATGAATGAGCAAGCTCAAGGGGCTGAATGGCCTACTCCTGCTTCCATGTTTCCATGTGTTTTGCTTTCCCCAGTTCTCTACTGGCTTCTTTAGAGCCTTAATACGTTGTCCCACTGTGACTCACTGTTCCTCCTCTTGGACCATCTGACAGCGCAATGACTCTTTTCCCCTCTCCATCATTACTTTTGCTGTTTGTTTGCATTCCTCTTTTATGAGTGGTTATTGACTTAACCACATAGTGAATCTTTCAAAGAGGAAAAATCTTTACAAGCGTATAACCATGAGTGCTTTTAGATGCCACGCTGAATAAAGAAGCCTCTTCTTTGTTAAGAGAGCTGGAGACTTTTTAACTTACTGTTGGTAAGTAAATAATGGCCCAGTGCATTGAGAAGTAAGCAGCAGGTGAAACCTGCATTATTCAGTTCATGGACATTACCTAAGGAACCAATGTTAGGGGTAGATAGCAGACATTAACTCACCAATGTTATTGATTGCTTTGTTGGTATTCCCACTGCTGCTAATTTATTTATTAAATCCCTGAGGCTCTCTCTTGCATTAACTTATTTAACTTTTGCTGTACTTGTTGCACCTTGATATTGTTAGCTCACTGCTGCCTCCTCAATTTAATTCACAACTAGCTATTGATCGATTGACTTTGTTTTAACTCACTTGTGACTCAGCTGCAATATTAATTTATTTGCTGCTGCACGCTGCTCTCTGAATTAGTTGATTTCTCATTTATTAATTTACTGATGCATAGTTAGCTTTGCTGTAATAGCTGATGAATATCATTTTTGTTGATACTTAGTCAGGTTACATATTGTTTGCATTTATCAAGCTTACACATCGGGCAACGCTTTCCTGGCTGGTCACGGCTTTTCTAAAAATTTGGCTCACTCAAGGATCTGATGCAATATCACAAGAAATTGATGCAAATTTAAGAAAGGAGTTAAAGTTTAATTATTTTATTGTTGACGTTAAGGAACAAAATGTAAATATTTTTCCTTCACTGGCAAACATCGTTCTTGAGGGCATTCCAAGCTCACAAGGAGGAGAACTGGTAAGTTCCAACAGCTCATTTGAGCACCAATTCAAAATGTTTCCTCTTTAAGTCATGATTTTGAATCGCTGTTTTTTGTGTGACAACATTTCACACTCGCATTTACAAGGGTAAGCAATTTATTTTCTCCTCAACCCGGTGGAGTGTGAGGTGTTATCCTTGGCTCATTGCTGTCAGTTGCACTTTTGAGTTGTGAGGTTGTGAGTTCAAGTCCCACTTCAGGGCTGTGCCGTATACAGTCTATTAACTCTGGCAGTGCTGTGCTGTTGGCACTGCTGAAAATGCTATCTTTACTGACATTTTAATTCTTCACCCCGACTCCCAAACACAAAAATAAAGAGAGAATTTCAACTAAAGGGAGAGGCTGAATAGCTGGAGGCTACTTTCCCTGGAGTGACGGAGGCTGAGGGGTGACCTTAGAGAGGTTTATAAAATTAGGAGGGTGAATAGCCAAGGTCTTTTCCCTTGGGTGGGGAAGTCCAAAACTATGGGGTATAGGTTTAAGGTGAGAGGGAAAACATTTAGAAGGGACCTAAGGGACAACTTTTTTATGCAGAGGGTGGTGTGTGAATGGAATGAGCTGCCAGAGGAAGTGGTGGAGGCTGGTACAATTACAACATTTAAAAGGCATCTGGATGGGTATATGAATAGGAAGGGTCTAAAGGGATATGGGCCAAATGCTGGCAAATGGGACTAGATTAATTTAGGATATCTCTTCACCATGGGTGAGTAGGATTAAAGGGTTTGTTTCCATGCTGTATAGCTGTATGACTCTATATGAATATCTCATGTACTTATGAACAGTGGCTTTCCATTGTCCTACGTTGTGTTTGGACTTGCATACAAATTGATTTGCAAACAAACTCCAGAATGGAACCCAGGGACTGCCTGTACCATTGCACCACCATCTGCCACCACCTAGTTTGGCTGTAAATGAAGAAAAGCCTTCAGTATGAATAGAGAATTGGGACTAATTGGATAGGTCTTTTAAAGAGCTGGCACAGGTAACAATGGCAAAATGAATGTCTTCTGTGCCGTTGTGAAGGACACTTTGGGGCCTTTGTGAACAAACACCCTCAAGGACTTAGAAGCAGGAGAAGTCCATTTGACCCGTTGAGCCTGATGCATCATTCAATAAGGCCATGGTTGATGTGGTTGTAGTTTTAGCTCCACTCTCCTATCTGTCCTGATACCTCCTGGGTTGATCAAAATCCAATCTAACTAAGCTCCAAATAAATTCAATGAACCATTCTTCACTGGGGAAGAGAATTCCACAAGCCAATCACCTTCTGTTTCCAATTTCTGTCTTAAAAGGCAGACTGCTTCCTTTTAAACTATGTCCCACAGTTTTAGTCTCCACCCCAAAATGAAATATCGAGTTCCCTTAGGATCTTGTATGTTTCAGTAAGTTCATCACTCATTCTTCCAAAGTCCAGTGGCTGTAGGCCCGACCTATTCTACTTTTCATCATAAGATAGCTCCCTCAAGCCAAGAATGAGTAGAGTCAACATCCTCTAAACTACTCCCAATGCAGTTATGTCTTTTTTTAATAAGGAAACAAAAGCGTTCCAGATGTGGTTTCACCAAAACCCTGTACAGCTACAGTAAAATCTCTCTGCTTTTATACTCCATTCCCCTTGCAATAAATGCCAACATTCCATTTGCCTTCCTGGTAATTTGCTGTGTCTGCAAATTAATTTTTGATGATTCAAGTGCTAAGATACTCAGGTTCCTCTGTATCACATTGTGCTACAATCTCTTCCTATTTAAATGAGTACACTGCTTTTCAATTGTTTCTACCATTGTGATAAATTGACGTTTTTCCATGTTATTTCTGCAGCTGCCACATTTCTCCCATTCACTTAACCTGCCTATGTCCCTTTTGGTAGTCTCTTTACCTTCTCTTGATCATTTACTTTCCTACCTACCTCAGTATCATTGGCAAATTTGACTACCAACTTTTGGACCTTTGATTTCAGTCATTGATACAGATTGTCCCAAGCATTGATCCCTACGGCAGTCTTCTGCTACAGTTTGCCAACATGAAGACGGCCTGTATATCCTACCCATTCCTTCCTGTCAGCAGACCAGTCCTTTATCTACTAAAGGACTATTAAATGGGCCAAACTAGAGGAGACACACAAACTAATAAACAACACTGTCAACGGAAGCAAATTCACCAGAGAGGAGGAGAAGAACAAAGAGTTCCCAATCCTGGACGTCATGGTAGAGCGCAGGACAAACGGGGAACTCCAAACGAAAGTACATAGAAAAGCCACACACACTGACCAGGTACTGAACTTCAACAGTAACCATCCTAACACACACAAAGGAAACTGCGTGTGAACACTATTTAAACGGGCAACAACACACTGCAGCAACAAGGAACCAGGCCGAGAAGAAGAAGACCTCTTCCAGGTTTTCAAGGATAGTGGATATCCAAAAAACTGGGTCAGAAGATGCCTACACGAACAACATCAGGAAGATACTACACGCCACGACACACTGATCACGCTACCTTACATCAGGAACACATCGGAACTAACCACAAGACTCCTACGACCGCTGGGCATCAGAGTAGCACACAAACCCACATCAACCCTACGACAACTGCTCACCCGAACCAAAGACCCACTACCCACTATGTACAGGACCAATGTCTTCTACAAGTTTCCCTGCGGAAACTGTGACAAACACTACATCGGGCAAACAAGAAGGAAATTAACAACAAGGATACACGAACACCAATTGGCTACAAAAAAACACGACCAATACTCACTCATCTCTATCCACATGGATAAGGAGAACCACCAATTCGACTGGGACAACACCAAGATCCTGGGACAAGCAAAGCAGAGACAGGCGCAGAAGTACCTAGAAGCCTGGTACTCCACGAAGAAAGCCATCAACAAACACACAGAACCCGACCCCATATACACGCCACTGCAAAGGAAAACCGGAAGTGTCCAGCTCAAATCCAGCTCAACGGACTCCAGAGTTTTAAAAACCAGGTGGGAAAACACAACAGCCCTTCATCAGACGCTGCACTGATGATGTTACCCAGCAGGGTAATGAAACGTCTACGGAACAACAATGAACCAGCTCGGCGAGCGAACCAACCACAGTTCATCTATTTTATGAATGTATCGGAGAGTGCATAGCGGCGACTCTAATGGTGTCATTTTACCATTTTTGCAGTCTCTAGCCTTATCTGCTAGTGTACTCTTAGGTTTGTATTCTCTCTCCCTTCCTGTGCACTCTGGTTAGCATTACCCAAATTGCCTCCCTGCTGTATTATTTTGTTATATTTGTTTATTTTACCACATTTCCTCTCACATGATACCTCCACCCCACTAAAGTTTAAACCTGCCTTAATCATCGTATTAAATGGGCTTAGCATGGCTTCGCTGGAACCTGTCCCAATGGCACAGCTTTCACTTTCTGTGGTACTGATGTCAGTGCTCAAGAACCAAAACTTCTGTCCCCTAAAGCAACTTTCAGCCTCACATTAATCTCTATAGTCTTATTCATCCCACTTTAGTTTGCTCATGGTCTAGGTAAGATATAGAGATGTTTACCTTTTGAGATTCTGCTTTTTAATTTAGCCCCTAGTCACTCATCATCCCTAAGCAGAAGCTCGCTGTTAGACCTGTTTATGTCACTGTTTCCCTTGTGGACCACAAGAACTTGATTGTGAATGTGGAATAAGAGTCATTAATCTTTGGGATTCTCTGGCTGTGACAGGAGTGGGGGATGGTTCAGCGGATTTATTCAAGTCTATAAGTTGTACAATTTTTTGATTGATAGGGGAGTTGAGGATTATGAGGGACAGAGAGGAAACTACAATCGAATGCAAAACCAGATCAGTGTTGATGTTATTGAATAGTGAAGCTGACCTGAATGGCCGCCTGCTGTTCTTATTTCTGAACACTGAGGAATAAGCTAACCTTTCAGAAGAATGGGAAGTTTTCCCAACTAATGGTCTGAGTAAGATGTTTAAAAGAACAAGCGGATTACTATGTAATAAAATCATTTCAACAGGACTGTGGGTGGACAAAATGAAAGTGCAAATTATATCCAAGGAAAAAAGTGATAAAATAGACAAAATCCGAGTAAAACCAAGAAAAAACCTGCAGATGTAGGTCTGTAATAGGATTAGTGTGATTTTTGACAATGTGTTTGGGTTCATATGCCACTTGAACAGACTGACATGCCAGTGTAGTACTGAGCCTTTCAGATGAAACGTCACTTTGAAGTGACTTGGTCTGATGTCTCATGTGGACGTACGAGATTCTGTACCATTATTTGGCAGAACAGTGGAGTTAATCCTGAAGTCCTGACTTAATTATTTATCGCTCAATCAGATTTACCAAAATAGATTAATCTGCTCATTATTTCATTGCTGTTTGTGGGATCCCACTGTGTGGGCATGGGCTGCTACATTTCCCTATATTCCAATGTGATTATGCCTCAAAAATGTTCGATTGGCTGAGTACCGCCTTGGGATGTGAATTATTACTTTTTGATGTGTCTATGTTTTTGTCACTATCAGGGCTCTACCGATTATGTATGCAGTAGCTCTGGACCTGCGAATCTTTGCAAATAATGTGAGTACGTTATTGCATTGGTTGTGGGAATCTATTAAATTCATATTCCTTTGGAAAATTGTGTTACAGCTTTGAATTCTGCATCCTTCACGTGGTACAGAGATTTGATTGGTTCTGGGGAAAGCACTTGCTTAATGTATGTGAAAATGTTATTGTGGTCTTAAGAAGGTAGCCCTGAGTTTGATCATCTGCTTCTACCTCATCTGAGTTCCTTGCAATGAACATTTTATTATTTACTTTTTGATGGAAGTCTCCAATTTTTTGTAGACATATATTGAGTTAAGCAGTTGACCCAGTAACACTGAAGGAGTGGTGATATAGCTCCAAGTCAGAATGTTGAATGCCTTGGAGAGCAAGATTCAGGTCGTAGTATTCCCATCCTTCTGCTGCCCTTCATGGTAGCAGAGGACAGTTTTGGGAGGTTGAGAGGAAATTTGACGGTATTTAAAATTATGAGGGGTCTATAGAATAGATAAATTGTTCCCTTTGGTGGAAGGGTCGAGACCAGAAGGCACAGATTTGTGATAACTGACCAAAAGTAGCCACGTGACATGATGTAAACCTTTCCATTTAGTGATCTGAATGCACTGCCTGAAAGTGTAATCCTAACCTGTACCCAAACCCTAGCTCTATTGCTTGAGAGTCTGGTTGAGGCTTTCAAAAGGAAATTGGTCATTACCTAAAAAGGAAAAATTTTGTGAGGCTATGGCGAAAATGCATTGTGATTTGCACTTTCAGAGGGCTAGAGTATTAAAGTCGTTGGCACTCAACCTGAATACAGTCAACCTCTGTTGTGTAAAACCAGGTCATATGCAGAAGAATTAGCTTGCAACACCTAAAATTATCCAATGAAAAAAGTCATGCTGCATTTGAGGCCACAGATTTAGTGCAATGATGATCAGAAATATATCATTGGAAGCTTTTAAAATTTTATTTTTATCTGTGTTTTCCTTTGGCAAACATCTCTTGTGACCAGGCTGACCAACAACTAGGAAAGAAAGGAAAGGGCAAAGTGGGAGATATGCTGGAGAAAGCTGCAGAACTGCTGATGAGTTGTTTCCGAGTCTGTGCCAGTGACAAGTAGGTATTATAACAGCTTATTTAGATTGATTATATTGATACCAAGTACTATGCAGGGTGTATGTGGAAAGGATGTTTTCAGTTATGGGAGAATCTATAATTGGTGGTCACTGTTCAAAAATAAAGGGTTCCCCATTTAAAACCGAGATCAGTCAAAACATTTTCTCACATCTGGTCGTGAATTTTTGGAATTCTCTTCACCAAATGATAGTGGAATCAGAGACTTTTAAGTATTTTTAAGGCAGAGGTGGATGTACTGTTGGTAGACAAGAGGGTGAAATGTTTCCAGGAGGAGGTGAGAATGTGGAGTTGAGGTCACAATCGCACCAGCCATGATCTTATTAAATGGTATAACTGGATCAAGAGCTTTTCCTAACTCATACATTCATAGGCATGTTATAACTTTGGTCATGGAACTCTTCTTGTAGTCCATTGCATTTTTTTTTAAAGACTTTAAAAATGAATCAGTAAAAGCTAAAAAATTACCAATGATTTGAAACGATTTTGCTGAATTTTATTGTTGCTTCTGAAAATAGCCGAGCTGGAATCGACGACTCAAAGAAGTGGGGAATGCTGTTTCTCATCAATCAGCTGTTCAAGATATATTTTAAGGTAAGAAAAAAGTATCTACAGCTGTGTAGATGTATAATCTGAACTCACTCAATTGCCCCGATACGAATGTGGATCTGCAAAAGTATTGTGTATAGCTGAACAACCTAGCAAGGTGGAAGTCCTGCGCTACTTCACAATTTCCTGTTGACATTGATATTTTGATTGGTGACTGAGTGAGAAGACCAGTAGCCAGGAGCCTGCAGAGAGTGATCAGCCATTGGGGCTTTAAAATCTTTCTTGATGGACCAGGGGCCCTATTCTTCTCCTGTTAGCCTACAAGGAGCACTGGAAAAGGTTCTCAGGACATGAAGCCTCCAACTCTTCCTTCCTATTAACTGCTAAGTTTCCAGATCCATGGGAAACTGTGTGTAACAGCAGTGAGTTTTAAATCAGGATGTTAATTGACCTTCAAGAGCCTCATTTCAGTATGTTTGTCATGGATTAACTGGGAATTGTGCACTGATAATCATGCCCCACTTCTCTACAAATCATCATAAAATGTATAAACGTGTAAGAATGCCACTGAGACAACAAATTTGCCAATGATGAGACATTATTGATTGTATAGCGATGGTTGTCCTTTGATTCGATAATTTGAGCAGGCATTTAGGTCTTCCTTGAACGTATTCTTTCTTTTAAGTTTTCTGACATTTCCTGAGGAATGGTCACCAGACCCGAAACATTAACTCTGAATTTTTTCTTCACAGATGCTGCCAGACCTGCTGAGCTTTTCCAGCAACTTCGTTGTTGTTCCTTGTTGTTGTGACCAATTTGCCTGACTGACTGAACACAGCAGGTCAAGCAGCATCATAGGAGCAGAGAGGCTGATGTTTCGGGCCTAGACCCTTCATCTGATGAAGGGTCTACGCCCGAAACGTCAGCCTCTCTGCTCCTATGATGCTGCTTGACCTGCTGTGTTCAG
>NC_063342.1:73708734-73734631 GCF_021869965.1 Rhincodon typus
CGGATTCACCAGCATCTGCAGTTCCTACTATCTCTGCCTGACTGACTGCTGTTTAGGACAAAAGCAATTCACATCAGCTATCTTCAGTAGCTGTAAAAATAATTCTATTACTTAAGTTTACTAAGAGTAGTGAAGAGAAAGGATTTCTAATTTATGCAACTAAAACTATACCCCTTCAAAACCCCAAATGTGTGCACGTGATCATGATTAAGACAGACAAAAGGCAAATGGTTTATTACAGATACTATGCGTGGAAAAGCAATATTGACAGAAAACAAAATTCTGAAGGTCAAAAGTCCAGACCATAAGATGGAAAGTCCTTTTTCTCTCGGGCCGTGTGACTTTTGCAATGATGAGACATTATTGAGTGTATGGCGATGGTTGTCCTTTGATTCGATAATTTGAGCATGCATTTAGGTCTTCCTTGAATGTATTCTTTCTTTTAAGTTTTCTGGGGTTTTCTGACTTTTCCTGACATGAAGAGAGAGGGAGAGAGGGTAATGCCTGCAGTCTGGATATTTTCACTCTCTCCTGCTCTTGGCACTTACTGTTTTTAAACACTTCACAACTCAACCAATCAAGGAACTGTTGCCAAGCATAATAAATAAAACTCAAATGAGTTTTGGTGCCATTCAGGCTCGACTTGCCCCTCTTTTTGCTTCCAAATAGGAACACAGTTCAACAGTGTGCAACATGTTGTTGTTTTCAAGTTCCTAAATGATGCCTCCTTTAAATCAAATCAGACCAATTTGTGTTGCAGTTTATAGTCCAAAAAAGTGAAAAATATGTGACCCCTTACACGTTAATTACACGCTATAAGAGGAGACGATGGCCTAGTGGTATTAATAATCCAGAGATCCAGTTTAACGCTCTAGAGATGTGTTCGAAGGCCACCGTGGTAGATGATGAAATTTCAATTCAAAGCTAGAATTAAAAACTGGCTTAATGGCAATCATATCACCACTGTTGATTGTCATAAAAACCCATCTGGTTCATTAATGTCCTTTAGGGAAGGAACTCTGCCGTCCCTACTCAATCTGGCCTACTTTTGACTCCAGATCCACAGCAATGTGGTTGACTCTTGGGATAGGCTATAACTGTTGATCTAGCCAATAATGCACACATCCCATGAACAAATTTTTTTTTAAAAGATCCATCTCTTCAATGAGATGCTCTTAACACTGTAATATCTGCCACTGCAAAATATATCACTGTGTGACAAATTAAATATGCATTGCACATTGCATATGCATTGTTAATCCTCTCCCATCCTCTGAGCGTTTGGGTTGAGTGTACCCTCAAGGCCAGTACCTCAGTAGGATCTGAATTATTTTCAGAGTACACACACTAGCTCCACATATTGTTATCTGTTTTGTTTATCCCATGGTGTTGGATAGTCACATATTTAGCTAGCTTGCTTCCCAGCTGCTGAGGGATCCGAGTGTCTGATTTACAAGAAGTTGGACTGCAGGTATATCAAGTAATTAGAACCATAGAATGCCTACAATGTGGAAGCAGGCCATTTGGCCCATCAAGTCCACACTGACCGTCTGAAGAACATCCCACCCAGACACAAGCCCCAACCCTATCCCTGTAACACTATTATTTCCATGGCTAACCCACACATCCCTGGACACTGTGGGCAATTTAATATGGCCAGTCTACCTAACCTGCATATCTTTGGTCTGTGGGAAGAAATTCACACAGAAATGGGGAGAACGTGCAAACTCTAGACAGACAGTTGCCCGAGGGTGGAATCGAACCCAGGTCCTTGACACTGTGAGCAACAGTGCTAACCGCTGAGCCATTGTGCTGCTCTAGAAATTAGGAAAGCTAGTAGAATGTTATCATTAATTGCCAGGGGAATTGCGTGCATAAATAGAGATGTTATACTTCCATTATACATGGATGAGAGTACACCTGGAGTACTGCTCCCCATATTTACGCAAGGATGTAAATGTCTTGGAAGCAGTTCAGACAATGTTTACAAGACTTATAACTGGTACGGGCAGGTTGTCTTATGAGAAATGCTTGAATAGGTTAGGTTTGTATCTGCTGGAGTTTAGAGTAGCAGGTGACTTGATTGCAAATTTATGAGATCATTAGGGGTCTTGAGAGGATAGAGGTTAGAAAAAAAAGTTTCCTCTTGGGGAGAAGGTACAAGTCTCTGTTTAAAACTAAGGGGTTGCACATTTAAGGCGAAGATGAGTATATTTTATCTCGCGGAGGGTCATGAATCTTTGGAAGTCTGTTCCTCGAAGCAGAGTATTTGAATTTTTTTTAAGGAAGCAGTTGATAAGCGACAGGGGAGAAGTTTATTGGGGTTAGGCGGGAAAGTGGAGTAATCAGATCAGCCATGCTCTTAGTGAATGGCATAGCATGATTGAGGGGCTGAGTGGTTTACTCCTACTCCTCCTTCATATGTTCACTCCGTCAAGTACTGTGCTGATGCATCTCATGGGTTAATCCACAAAAATCCATTTAACACCTCTTTTCTCTTCTCGTTACTTGTACACATTGAGATTGAACTGCATCTGTCACCTTCTGTCCAACGGATCAGTAATGCAGTTAAAATAGTAACAGCTGCAAATGCACTGTCTTCCTGTGACGTTTTGTGCCGTTCATTTTGTAACCCAAACTTCATTGGTGATGAGACTGATGCCATTGCTCTCAAGTACCTGATCTGTGTTCATAGGAATGGTACTGGATTATTTGAAGTCCACTAGAAATTGATATTTAATAATATTTGATGTGCTTTCCATTTTCGAACAGATCAATAAACTCCATCTATGTAAACCCTTAATCAGAGCGATTGACAGCTCCAGTTTAAAGGATGAATACAGCATGGCACAAAGGGTGACATACAAATACTACGTTGGGAGGAAGGCCATGTTTGACAGTGATTTTAAGCAAGGTGAGGCATTCATTACCAGGTATTGTGCAGGCCTGTTATTGTACAGTATCTGTTTTGTACTGGTACAGGACTGTCGAAGCACTGATCTAAACAAATTATATTTACTGTATACCAACTATCTAATTATCTATGTAATGTACATGGAAAGGGAGAAAGTATAAAATACACAGGATGCAGAAACTTTGTATTTTCTTTAGTGGCCAAATAGTACAGATGGACCAGAGGGACCAATTTTAAAAGGTAACATTTTCGTTTTTTTTTGCAGCTGAAGAATATTTATCATTTGCATTTCAGCATTGCCACAGGTCCAGCCAGAAAAACAAGCGGATGATTTTGATCTACCTACTACCTGTGAAGATGCTTCTTGTAAGTAAGCCATGAGGTAGAATAATAGTGACAGTAGTAACAGTAAGCTTTTACATCTTGGGAGCCAACTATTGGAAAAAGCATTGATGCTGAATGTTGAGATGAATGCAGGATTTAACATTGAGTCACACTTCAGAGGCTTCAGCATACGATCTGGACTGGCACTGATACAGTCATGGATGCATTGGAAAAGGATGAGGAAAGGTTGGACAGACTGGCCTTGCTTTCTTTGGAGTTTGACTTGATTGGGATTTATAAGATTCTAAATGATTTTGTCAAGGTGAATGGGGAAGAATGTTGCCTCTTGTGGGTGAGTCCAGAACTAGGGGCACTGTTTTACAATTGGGGGTTGCCCTATTAAAACAGAGATGGGGAGAGTGTTTTTTTTCTTCAAGTCTTGTGCGAGTTTGGAACTCGCCAACTCAGAATGCAGTGGAAGCAAGGTCACCGCATGTTTTAAAGGTGGGGATACATAGATTTGTGTTAGGTAAGGGAATCAAAGGTTTATCAGGAATAGCTGGGAATTTGGAATACGAAACACACTCAGATCATCCATGATCTCATTGAATGGTAGAGCTGATGCTGAATGGCCTTCTGCTGCTGCTAATTTATATGTTTGTATAAGGTGTTAAGCCAAATCCCTGCCTGCCCCTGAAATGCAAGTTTAAAAGACCTCAAAGCTCTATTTGAAGAAAGACATCGATATAGGTCCAGCACGCTGGCTGATATTTATTTACAAATCTTTAGTAAGTCAGATTATCTTATCACACTGCTGTTTGTGGTAGTTTGCAACGTCCAATTGACTTCTGTGAATCCTGAGGTAACTTAACATACCAATGTACTGAATCAATCCTTCTTTCCTTCCCTTTTTCCAGTTTCTTTTAACAGTCTGTTTACTTTATAGGGCCACATGCCAACAATCCAGTTGTTACGAAAATATGACCTTTTGCAGTTTTCTGATGTCACCAAGGCTGTTAGGTATGAATTTTATGGAGACAAAGGTTTTTTTTTTGTTTTACATGCTGTTTTAAATAATTTAAGTAAAATATAACACCACCTGTTGCTGGAGAATGATGCCTTGAGTTGTGCAGTAATTCACTGGCAAATGTTGATTTATATTCAGAATCTGCTGCCCTGAAGGTTGACTGTCTCATCATTATTGAGAATTTGAATTATCCAGCCTAGGTGGGATATGAATGTTATGAAAATCAAGCTTATTCTCACAACAGCCGTAACCTAGTGATAGAAAGAAGCATCAAAGGTAGTGTGAGGGAGGGTAGTTTCAATCCTGTCCCGAACAGGAATGATGTTATTGTTGAACAGCACATAAGTACAAAGGCAAACAGATTATGTTGCACTTGTATGAAGCTCCAGTCAGATTGCATTTAGAGTACTGCATTCAGTTCTGAGCACTGTGTCCCAGGAAAGTTATGTTGGCCTTGGATAATGTACAGTGCAGATTGACCAGAATGGTACCTGGGCTGATAGAGGCCATATTACATAGGTTCTGCTTATGTTCCCTTGAATAAAGGTGATTTAAAAAGTGATGCGATTGAGATTGTTATGACACAGTTTTGAGTGCTGCACCGAATCCTATCCCAGTTCCACTCTTCCATTGGTCGTAACAAAGCTTTAATTTAACCAGGATGGTAGTTTGGGCACTTTATGTAACTCTTGGTCTCTATTAGGTTTAGTATTAGAAACAAGTCAGCCAGATTTCATTAGACAAGAAATAAACCTTTATTACAAATACAACTGAACCAACGCAGTTGTAAAGATATTGACAGACAGTTTGGACTATGCAAACATATATGTAATTAACCTTCTTAAAAAAACATGTACACAAGCCTGAGGAAAAACAAAGAAAAAGGAAAACTCTGCAGTGTATTAACTCAAAGATACTTTGGCCAAGTGACATTTACTGGTTAAGTCATAGATTATCTTGTATGGTGATCTGTATCGGAAGTTAACCATAACTTTGTGGCACAGGGGTGTCACACTAGGGCAGTTGTAACTGGCTAAATTCCCTTTGGCTAGAGATGGTGAGTTAGGTTCTGAAGTCTACTTCAGGAACCCTCTGTGAGTGAAGATGACCACTAGTGCGTTTTCAGTTCCTGCACTTAGCAGAGTGCGGTTGCAAAGAAAGAGGGAGCGAACAAAGGCCTGTTGCTCTTTAAACAAGATTCCTCACAATCCTCTCCAACTGGCTTCAAGATTAACCCTCTTCCACTTCCAAGCTGTGCCGTATGACCTCTCTCTGAAGAGCTTGTAGACTAGATATTTCTGTCTGAACCTCTGACCCTTGCAGATACAGCATTGTTGCTGTTGTCCCCAGTGCATTTGCCCTTCATTCATTAAAAATTCAAGATATATCTATATATACCGCTGGGTCCAATCAATGTTACACTCCGTCTTCCTTATCCACGGATTTGCTAGGTGTGGATCCGTATACCTGTGAGGTTGGTCCTTTGGTCCTAGATCCAATCTTTCTTTGCCCCCATCCAGCCTGATCGCATGGTCCTTCGCAATAGATAGGAGATTAACATTGTAACGGTAATGCATTTGTTGTTATTAGTGGGATGCCTGTGCCCTTACCCCACAGAGAATGAGGATTTGTTGTATTAAAAATTAATATTTGGATCACACATTTTCATAACAAATAGTTAGAGTATAATAGGTTATAGGGGAAAAAATGATTTCCTCTGGGGAGCCCAGATCAAGGTAGTAGTAGTGGTGGTGGTGGAGGAAGGAGTATGAGAGATGGTTGGGTTGGGGGTGGCATGCAGTCTTAAATTAGAACTAGACCATTGAGGGTGATGTCAGGAAGTGCTTCATTAAGCAAAGGGGAGTGTAAGTTGGAACTTTCTCCCTCAAATGTTGGTCAAATCAAATACTCCCTGTACAGCAATGTGATTGACAGTTACTAGGCAGTGGGTTTTAGGCCATCTTCCCAATATTTAATCAGAATAAATTTATACTTATTTAATACTGCCTGTCAGATGATTAATCTTGGAAATCAGAGGCATAAAGGGCTGAAGAGAGATATTGCTGTAGCTTGACATCATTTGCCTACAGTGGAATCTTGATGTTATGGTGGGTGGCATGTATATGAAAAACAGGGGGTGTAGGAGCAAGGACAGATGGTTGGGGTCTCCAGAGGGAATGATGCAGGATTGGGAAGAGAAGCTATTTCAGAAGATTGTCTGGCTACAAATAAACAGATAGGCATAGAATCAATTGAGAAAAATTCCACCCAGCTGGCAAGGGAGGAGAAGCATTGGAAAAATATGCAGTCAGTCATGTCAAAGGCTCATCTAAGACCGATAGAGAAAGCTAATTTGCAGTGGTTAGTCAACAAGGATGCCATTTGTGACTTTGAGAGCTGTTTTCTCCTTCCCTTTTCTTTACAGTTAGAATTGTTTGCAAACCCCAAAGTTGTATGAACAAGCTGTTTGTTCCCTCTCAGTCAATGACTTGCCATCTACAGCATTGATATTCCTGTTTGCTCTTTCTGTCTCATCCTCGCTCTAAAGTTCCTTGGCTGATTTTAATGTCAATGATGCTATAAAATGATCAAATTATCAACTGCAAGTCTGAATTATCATTGCAAACATCCAGTCACCAGCAATCAATTCAAGGCAGTAGTGGACCAGGTTACCGTCACGGGTCGATATATGGCTCAGGTAAAGTTTTTTGAGCTCAGTTCTAGAGTATAATTTCCTTGTCTTTTCTTTTTAATTAGTGAAGGGAACCTTCTGCTACTGAATGATGCTTTAGCGAAACATGAAGCCTTCTTCATTCGCTGTGGAATCTTTCTCATACTTGAGAAACTGAAAATCATCACGTACAGAAATCTTTTTAAGAAAGTGTAAGTATCTTCATTGTACAGCACTAACACTTCATTTGTTGTCTGTGTGTGTGTTACACACTTCTACAAGACAAGTGCTCTTAACCAGTGGTTTTACATTTAAGTATACTCTGTTTCTCTAGGTATTTGCTGCTCAGGACACATCAGCTACCACTTGATGCTTTTCTGGTTGCTCTTAATTTCATGCAAGTCGAGGATGTTGACATCGATGAAGTCCAATGTATTTTGGCAAACCTAATCTACATGGTATGTTTTAAATCATCTTGATACTTCGTTTGATTCCAATTGTCAATTTATGAGGGAAATATAGGTTACAAAATGTCCAAACTATTAGTGTCAGATTTGATAAAATGTGCAGGAAGGCTAGGACTAATTGGAAACCTCAGTAGAGGTGTGATGGGCCAAATGGTCTCCTGAGTGGTATTGCTGAAAGATTCTGTGATTCATAGATTCTTCACTGTAATATATTTCTTCCAAGCAATTTCAAAATGAATGTGGTTAGCAGTTATTAAAAGGAAAAGAAGGTCAGTCTCACACCCACCAGCTTCATGGTTTTGGGATCTAATGTTCAGTGACACAAGTTAACAAACTGATCTGATAATGGCCACAGATCTTCTTCTCTAAAGGATATTATATTTCCCTCCACATCACACAGCATCCTGCCTTGGAATTATAGTTCAAGTTCAGCTGAAAGGCCACACCTCTGATAGTGTAGTCCTGAGGGGGGAGTTCACTGCTTGGGTTTGTAGTAGTAATAACACTGATCTACAGACTCACAAGTGAGAATACCAGCCTTTTAGGCAAGGCTGACACTAATTCTTAACGGCCACAGATAAACATTGGGGTAGATGGCATTGTGCCTATATCATTGGCTAACACTTTGGGAACACCGGTTCTAATCTAACTATTGTAGTTGGTAGAATTAAAATTCTAATAAAACTTGGGTTTGAAGGCTCGTCTAAGGGATGGTGATCATGAAACAATGATCGATTGTTGTAAAAACCCATCTGGTTCACTAATATCCTTTTGATTCAACTGCCTGACTATGTAAGTGACTGTGTGGACCATTTGGAAATTTGACCAGAATTTATTGCTCAGCAACGTCGCAAAACCAGATTCTTTGGCTACAGACATTGCTGTTTGTGGGATGTTGCTGAACACAAATTTTCTGCAGCATTTGTTTATGTTACAGTGTAATGTGTTACATCTATATGTAAGCTTCAGGAAATATTTGATTGGTGAAGCATCTTGAAATTGCAGAAGGTGCAATCTAAATGCATGTCTTTTTGTTAAATGTAGCATATGTATGTGTGATCACAGTTCTTTCTTTGTTTTGTAGGGACACATCAAGGGTTATATCTCTCACCAGCATCAGAAGCTTGTTGTCAGTAAACAGAATCCTTTCCCACCACTATCCTCTGTGTCTTAACAAATTAAGGTTGGAAGTTCATATATTGCTCCCCCACATTTATCCTGGGACACACATCTGGTGTTGGTTGATGGCTTCATAACCAAGGATCATTGATCTAAAGCTAAGGATGATGTGACTTGCATCCCAGTGAGTATTTTCTGGGATCAGTTTGAGGCATTTCCTCTGTCATTGTCCCAGTATCATTTTGTATTTCCCATTCAAGATGTAAATGTAATGCAAGGTATATTTTGTTAACTTAAACTTGTTAAATGACAATGATGTTGTAATAAATACAAGCTATTCTTTTTATTGAAGTACACTGTTTACATATCTTTGCTGGAGAAACCCAAGAATTTAGATTGTGTTGGCACCATATTAATCATTTGTACCACAACTGTATTAATATACTTCAAAATGGAATGCATACAAAACCCACGATTGAAATGCTAAGTCATTTTTCCCGCAAACATTCCACCCCCTGTCTGTGCTAGAAGCAACATTCAAGATGCTTGAGAAGATCCAGGACAAAGCAATCTGCTTGATCAGCACCCAGTCCATTACCTTAAGCAATCACTCCCTCTACCACCGGCACACAGAGGCAAAAATCTCTATTAACTACAAGATGGATTCCCCCAAATTGCCAAGCATCCTACAACAGCAGTAGTACCGTGACCTCTATAACCTTGAAGAATAAAGGTGGCGAATACTTGGGAAAACCACTGCCTGCAAGTTCCCCTCCACATCACATAGCATGCTGACTTGGAACTACGACACTGTTCCTTCTACGTTACTGGATCAGAAATCCTTAACACGACATGGACCCCAGTGGTTAAAGCCTGACTACCAGTTGCTTATAAGCAACAAGTATCAAGGGTTTTGCCAAATGCCCATGAATGCATTAAAAAAATGTTTCTGATGCAAGCTCATCAGCCTGAAATTGTAACTTTGTTCCCCTCTCCACAGAGAAGGGCCAGACAAAATGGGGTGACAACCTCGCTGTTCAAAAGGTTGGATGCACTTACAGGGGTTGTTGGAAAACAGGATACAGTAACAGGTGGAAAAGGAGGGAAAAATAAACTTTGCATATTTGAAGCTGAAGTCATAGTGTTGCTATCTGAGGAAAGTGATGGTGCTGTGGATGAAGGTATCGGGAAGAAACTATCACCCTCAGCAGCATGGGTATATGGAAGTCAATTATTACAATGCAGTAGCAGTAGAAATCAGTGAGGATCATTATGTCAACCTTAAATTCATGACAATGTACTCCAGTGTTTCCTCTTAAGTTCGGGTCCATTCACTGCGATCAGCGTGGGAATGCCAATATGCATCTCCTTCCAATGTTTATATACAGTCTTCGAACTCTCCAAAGCTTTCCCATGAGAGATGCACAAACTAACCCTTACATATAACTTGGGATCTGCCTCACCTACTTGTTAACATTTTTTTCTGCAATTTAGGAAAGACAAAACACAGTGCTGAAAAGTGTAGTCACCTTTACCTCTGCCAACACTGCTGCAAGTTCCACCGAGCAACCTAAAGTCAGAATCGAAGTGGCTACAGATAATGCTGAGTTAGGGTTCAAAGCTGGTGAGACATGTACCTGTACTTGTTGCAAAGACAGCAACATTTCAGTGTGACCAGTGAAATCTGTTTGCCAATCAGATTCTCCGTTAAACAGAGATTCCAGCATCTTTCAGATTCAATGGCATCAGTTTTCACTTTGATCACTGATGAGCAACTCCATTCCCAGCACCATGTGGTTTGTTGATGTTCATAAGACTTATCTTTCTTCCCCCATCCACCCACCCTGGAACAGCTACTGACTCTTTGCTCATTGCTGAAGTCTCGAACAAGAGTGTAACACTGGAACCACTTCTTGTGCAATATATTAAGGAGTCATCCTGTCCTCTGTTGATCCCAGGACTGAGCAAAGGGAGCCATCTCCATCCTAAGAGGCGCGTAGAAAATTTGAACCACTGTGTATATCTCAGAGCCCATAAGATAGAGTGGATAAAAAGTCAGGCTGTCACGAAAGGTGCTCTTGGTGAAGAAACTAACGAGACCATTTGTAAATAATATAAAATTGCTGGATTTATTGATGCAATCTCCATTGTTAGATGTCTGTCTATAGGATAGTGGGGAATGGCGCCATTATTATAATTTGATAGTTAGCCTCAAGGACCAATGTTTTTACACGGATCAGGACAAGTAACTACCTCCCTGGGTTTTGATCTGAGGAGACATTCACTCATTTTGTATCTGTGAATGAGCCATCTCAGCTGTCCGATAACGCTGCTCCTCTTGGCAGTGACTGGTCATTCTCGCTGGCGTTCTCTGGTCTTTTGCTCCTATGTGCATTACCACAGGACATCAACTAGCATAGGCTTAAATATTCAAATCAACATTGTATTTTTCATTTGTTAGTCTGTACCAGTGCTTGTTCTGAAGCTCCATAAACGAAGGTTAGGAAAGAAGAAAATGTAATTGCAGAAGTTCTGTTAGAAATCTGTCATCTTGCATACAATTGTTCAAAAACAACTATGAACGCAATGTTGTGTCTGGGAGATACAAATATTTCACTAATTACCACCATTGATTATCAGCACCGCTGTGTTTGCTGCCACAAACAACATAATTGCAATAGTCGCTGTCCTGATTAGTATTGTAATTAACATTCAATAGTCACCAACTTTACAACCAACATCATTGCTATCCCCTGCATCCGAGTGCTTCCATGCTATCCGTTCGGTACAGCAGTTTTCAATCCCATCAGCAGCTTTACATAGTTTCTGGCATGGCTAAGACCAGTTGCTGTCTACAAGGGTAAGCATCCATTTTTTTATTCTTGCAAATGGCCATATGGAGTTTGAATATGGGAACAGAAGTAGGACTTGAGTCAGTAATCAATTTTTAATCATTTCTATGCTTTATGAATGCCAACTCAATTCTCCACTACCGTGTCTCTGTCTATAGGAGCATTAGTAACACAAATACTTCCTGAAGTTGCATTAACTTAATGTCGGCTGCACAGCTAGAGTCCCAAGGATGATTGGGCCATTATTTTTTTAATCCAGCTGATGTATCTTGATACCTTTGTATAAACAGGTATCACATTGCAGTCATATTCTCCTCCCCCTAAACTTATGCCTGTCATATACCAGACATCCTTATACTTAGTGACAAAGGGACTTCCTCTGGTTAAGTAACACAGTGGGTCTGCCAGTTCTTCGATACCTGCACAAAACATTCGATGTACAACGGGAAAGTGCTGCATCCCCTCACATTTGGAATGTTTGATATAAGGAACATATGGAATGCTGAGAAGAACTGGCTGGTCAACATGGCCTTGCTTCAGTTTCCATCCACTGATGGCCCCATATTCAGAGTTCATTAAAAAGAATTCAGCAAAGTCTGTTTCAGGAAGACAGATGGGAATGGTGTAGTTGTTAAACTCAATCGGTGTCTCTAACTTCAAGAGCGCAATGTCATTCTCGAAAGTAGCTGGGGAGTATCTTGAATGAATGTGTATTTGACTGACATTGTGGATTTGCTCAACGCCTTCGTTCACTTCCAGGTTGTGCTCTCCTGCAATAAAAAAAAAAATAAAGTAGATTTTCATCGTGGAGAAATGCATGTTATAATTTTTTTCATAAAATTGTATTTTTCCGAGATATGGTTTTTAAAAAAAAAAGGTAGTTCTGTTTTCATGGAGCCTTTCGTAACTGCAAGGTTTCCCAAAGTATTTTACAGCCAGAGTTACAATTGACTACATCTCAAAAGTGAGGAAACATTTGCCAATTTGTACATAACGAACTCCCACAGAGGAAAGAATGATACCTGACTGGATAAACTGCTTTAGGTGGTGGTGTTTGAGAGAGTAATATTGGACTGGACACTTAGGAGAGTGCCCCCCCCGGATGGCAAGACGAAACCAGAGTTAAGGAGCAGAAAATAGCTATCATTTTAAAATCAGCAGCAGAATGTTTGAATGTGTACCTATATCGAGAAATATTACGGCAGTGAATTCATAGATTCAAAATAGAACATACAGCCTGCTGTGTTGCCATAGTCTTAACACAACATAGGACTGCTCTCATCAAAGAGAGATGACTGGTGGTAATTTTCTTCTCTGGTAAGGGGAAAAGTTGAGAAGGTGAGTCCTTCATGGTAGCCTCAGCCAGTGATGGAAATTGAACCCACGCTGCCAGCATCACACTGCTTTGCAAACCAACTGTCCAGCTAACTGAGCTAAACTAATTCCAGTTTACAGTGTACAAACAGGCTAATTGATCCATTTGGTCTATACAGGTGCTCATTTTCTATGCAGCCTCCCTCCCATACGAATTCATCTTGACCTATTATAATTCAGCTGACAATATATGAAGTAACTTGCCTCACTTTGTGTTCTACGATGATTGGACACAAAATACGTGCCATAGTTCTGGCTGATTTTCACTAACTCGGCTGCTTAGGGCAGTGTTGTTAATGGTTCAGTAGCTGTTGAAGACACACTGATTAGGCTCACAGATAACCAACTATTAAGGAGGTATGATGCTCACAATGCCAAATTTCAAGCCATACTCGAAGGAGGAAAAGGGTTAAAAAATAAAACAAAACCTCAGTAGCACAATATCATCAAATTCAATTTGATATCGAAAAGGCAGAAACTAAAAATTGAAAGAACTCACCCACGACAACTGTGAAGGAACGCAACTGCTTTACACAGTCAGCTGAGGTTAGCACAAAGTCCTCATTTAGAATGGCACCTGCACAGAATGTTTTGTTGTCATGATTTAAGAGCACCTAGGGCAGAAACATACAAACTATCTTATTCCCAGAAATTCTGCAAGCTCAAATTTGTGAAGACTGAGTTTCTGGTCGGGGGTTGTGGTCTGGATTGTTAGCCAGCAATAAGATAACCTAGCCATCCACCTTATTTATCATTGGATAGTCTGTCTGATGTGGAATATCATTGCCTAAGGAATTCCACGGAATAGGGAGCAGGTGAATGCATGGGAGTGATGGCCTGTGCAATTCGTCTAAAATTCTATTTCAGTTCCTGTACGAAGCAGGTCACAGTCAGTGGAGCAAGTGCTATTTGAAGCTTTGGTTAACATTGCTGCAGTTACTATACTGTTATGCTCAAGGTGGCAAGGGGACAGTGTCTTCACATCAATACCCCAAATATTCCTTGACCTGCGATGAGACAGAACAGGATGACAAGAGAGTTGCACCAGCCAGACTGCACTGAAGTAAGAAAGTTACTCTCCCATCAGAGCTTGCAATCTCCATCTTGCCTTTGAATAGGGAATTGAACAGTGTGGCAGGTTTTGCTCCAGTGAGAGAGGATTTGTGGAACTTTCTGGTTTGACTCAGTCTCAGAATTTTCAGGATACATGTAGATAAATGTTTTGAAGCTGTTTGTAAGGCTTGCATGATATGTAGGAAACTGCTGAGAGCAGATTGCTCAGGAAGCCAGCAGAGTTTGCCTAGGCAGCATGCAGAGTATCAATGAGTTTGAACAAACCTTTACTCAAGCCCTGCTTCTACAAAGTACTGTTTGATAGTTTACACAGCTAAAGAATGTTTGTGTTTTCACAGGGTCATGGAGGTTTGAGTTATAAGGAAAGGCTGAATAGGCTGGGGCCTTTTTCACTGGAGTGTAGGAGGTTGAAATGTGACTGGAGAGGTTTATAAAATCATGAGGTGTATAGATAACGTTAGTGGTAGGTGTCTTTTCCCTAGGTTGGGGGAATTTCAAGATGAGGGGGCATATTTTTAAGGTGAGAGTAGAGAGATTTAAAAAAGGTGTGAGGGACAAATATTTTACACAGGGGGTGGTTTGAATGTTGAATAAGCTGCCTGTGAAGTGGTGGATGTGGGGCACAGTTAAAACTTTTAAAAGGCTCTTAGATAAGTACATGAATAGGAAAGGTTTGGAGGGATATGGGCCAGGAGCAGGCAGGTGGATTTAACTTGGGAACATGGTCGGCATGGACTGGTTGGACCAAAGGGTCTGTTTCCACGCTCTATGACTCTATCTAGAGCACAGATAAAGGCCCTTCGGTCTCTAGTGCCTGTGCCAGTCAGAAGCTACCATCTAACCATTCTAATGCCATTTTCCAGCACTTGGCCATAGCCTTGTATGCCTTTGCATCCCAATTGATAGCCTGAGGGGAATGGAGAACTAGAGGTGTGGCCCAGTCAAGCACTTTGAGTTATAAATCTCCTGCTTCGGGGAAGTGGGCTCCAGAGGGACAGCGCATTTACTAAAATCAGGCTAATTTCAACTTTGTCATTTGGGGAATGGATAATAAATAGGGGCTGGAGTACACCATTTGGGCCTTCAATTCTGCTCTGCCATTCAGTAAAATTCTATTAGCTGCCTTGAGGCTGAATTCCTCTTCCATAAGGCCCTCCACTAATTAGTTTGTCAAGTTGAAAATGGCCCATTACTTCCTAACATTATCAACATTAGTTCGTGTTAAACATAAACATCTGGTCTTTAGCAGATGAGACTAGAGAATTAATCATGAAAAATAAGGAAATTCAGAATAGGTAATTAAACTTGGAATTTTGCATCTGCCTTCACAATAGAAAACACAAAAAGCACCCAAGAATAGTAAAACAAAATCTAAGAAAATCAAGAAGCAAAAGGTAGGAATTTAAAACTCATTACGGAAAGTATACTAGGAAAGCTAAAGGGATTAAAGGCTTACAAGTTCCCAAGTTCTGATGGCCTGCATCCTCAGGTCTTTGAAAAAAGTGGCTGCAGAGATAGTGAAAGCAATCTATCAATGTTAATATATCATCCATGTTCTAAACTTTTATGTAGCACTTTATTGAAGGCCATTTGGAAGTCCAGTGCACAATATTTACTGGTTTCCCTTTATGCATCCTGCTGATTACATACTCAAATGACTCTAATAAATTTGTCAAACACTTTTCCCCTTCAGCCAGCCATGTAAACATTACCTAATAGCATTATGATTTTCTAGACCCTCACTTTTTCCATGTTTTGCTAACTGGCTTAATGCTCCCTGCCCCCTTCCTTTCTTAAATAGAAGTGTTACATTTGCAGTTTCCAATTTGCTGGGACCATTCTAGAATCTGAGCAATTTAGGAAGATTACATTCTCCCTGTGCCCGCATGGCTTTCCTCCAGGCACTCTAGTTTCCTCCCACAGTCCAAAGATGTGCAGGTTAGGGTGGATTGGCCATGCTACATTGTCCATAGTGTCTAGGGGTGTGCAGGCCGTGTGAATTAACCATGTAAAATGCAGAGTGACAGGGATAGGGTAAGGGGTATGGGCCTGGTTGGGGTGCTCTTCGGAGGGTTAGTGTGGACTTGATGGACCAAAAACCAGCTTCCACACTGTAGGGTTCAATGATTCTATAACCAGTGCTTTCACTATCTCTGCAGCCACTTTTTTCAAAGACCTGAGGATGCAGGCCATCAGAACTTGGGAACTTGTAAGCCTTTAATCCCTTTAGCTTTCCTAGTATACTTTCCGTAATGAGTTTTAAATTCCTACCTTTTGCTTCTTGATTTTCTTAGATTTTGTTTTACTATTCTTGGGTGCTTTTTGTGTTTTCTATTGTGAAGGCAGATGCAAAATTCCAAGTTTAATTACCTATTCTGAATTTCCTTATTTTTCATGATTAATTCTCTAGTCTCATCTGCTAAAGACCAGATGTTTATTTTAATCATGTCCTGTCGTATATCTGCAGAAGCTTTTACTGTCTGCTTTTATATTTATTGTTGACTTACACTGAATCTAATTTCTTCCTTTTCTTTAGAGCATTTTTCGTTGGGTTTCTAAAATTTCTAGGCTAGCATTAATCTTTACAGCATTCTTTTGATTTAATGCCACCCTGACTTCCTTAGTTAACTGTCGATGTTGCATCCTTTTGATAGAACCCTTCTCAGTGGAATATATCTTTGTTGAGAGTTAATAACTATCTCCTTAAATTGCTTACTAACTGTCTTAATCTTTTAACCTATTTTTGAAGTCTACTATAGCCAGTTCTACCTTCATACCCTTGAAGTTGTATTTAGCTAAGTTTCATATTTCCAAAGAGTGAGAGATTTGGAGAAAGAGCTGCTCGAGAAATAGCCCCAAATTGGTAAGTAGCAGCAATAGGAGCTTCTTTGAATCTGTGATGATAAGTTGGAAAATATGCATGGAATCGAAAATGACTTGATTCTATTCATTTCTCAACTTTGTGGTATGGGCTTCTGTCACTAAAGGAAGGCCTTTGGGAAAGTATGCCACAAACAGTTGGGGCAAGGGGAAGATTGGGATGTATCCACTGTCTACATTGCCCACTGCACCCAGTGCAAGAAGACCAGGCAGTACCGTGAGACAAAACATAGCTTCAAGAACAGGACGTTGCCCTGCCACAAAGAGGATAAAAGTGTAAAGCAGTTAGAACACAGCTTGTACTGACAGTATCATAGGGCCTTTTTGTGCCTTATGTCCTCACCTGCCAAGGGTATTCGCCCCTCCTACTCTGGCCGTCATCAATCACCCTGAGGATCAATTCGGTGTCTTCAGTTGATGAAGTGACCATTACTTTTCCACATGGATAAGGTACTGTTAATCACAAAAGAGTTAATACTTGGGTTAGAGTTGTGGCAATGGCTCTGATGTCCCATTACAGGTGCTGCCATCAGAAGCAGCTTGACTTTGTTGAGGGGTTTGAACCTTCCCTGTTTCCCTTCTTCACAACATTCAATTCTCCCCAATCTCCCTTGCAACCTCCTGTCTCTTGCCACTTCCTTTGCAGCCTATATCTCCAAATCTCCCATCTGCCTTGTTGCCTTTCTGCAACCACCCCCTCCCCCAATCTCCGTTGAAACCTCCTATTTCCCACTGCCTGTGCAATTCCGCCCACCCCCCCCCGAGCAAGAAGGCTGCTATCAACCCTAGCCAATTGGCTGTTGGCTCCCAGACTTCAATCCCCCACTCCTACCAATGGACCAATCAGCAGGCACCAAAGGGATAAACAGCCTGCAATCGGAGAACCATGGTCACCCTTTGTGAGTGAATTTTCCCAGGTATTTTGGGGAGCTCTAGGAGCCACAGGGATAGCCAAGGGGAATGAAACTGGCTGGACTGCTTTACAGAGAGCTGGCATAGCCTTGGTGGGCTGAATGGTCTTCTTCTGCACTGTTATGACTGAATTACAATAGAATCGAATCCCTATAGTGTGGAAACAAGCCCTTCGGCCCAACAAGTCCACACCGACCCTTGGAGCATCCCACCCAGACCTATCCCCCTATAACCCACCTAAGCTACACATCCCTAAACACTACAGGCAATTTAGCATAGCCAATCCACCTAGCCTGCACATTTTTGGACTGTGGGAGGAAACCTTTTGCACCCAGAGGAAACCCACACAGACACGGGGAGAACGTGCAAACTCCACACAGACAGTCGGCCGAGGGTGGAATTGAACCCGGGTCCCTGGCGCTGTGAGGCAGCAGTGCTAACCGCTGAGCCACCATGCCACCTTAAGGATCTGTCTCCTACACGGAGCACGGGGGTGGGGGGGTGGAACGTGAGGGCGCAATATGGGCTCTTTTAAGTGTGGTCTTTCTTATTTTAATTTAAGGTTTATAAATATATTGAGGTTGAGAAAAAGATAGATTGAGTGCAGGTCAACCCTAGGTATTGTATGCATACGATAGGAACAGAGAGTCAGGGGCCTGGGCACCTGCTGCTTCTGCAATGAGCTGGATTTGCTGCAGTTCAGATGGTTTTAAGTGGGATGGAAACTTTGACGTAGGGTATCACAGCATAATTTGCATAATTTGATGGTCACATTTTGTCTTAATGGAAGCTTTCAGAGAGAAAAGCAAAGTTAGACGTTAGATTGGATAACATGAAATGGAGCAGGATTGGAGTCTTTTCAGCTGATCTTGCATTGGCATAAAATAAAAATTGCACGGGGACTGTATCTTGTAGCTTCAGAATTTGTTGCATTTCAGCTGCGATAAGGTGCTTCAGGGTTTATTATATCAGAGCTGTGAGGAGTTGCTTTAGAAGGGAGGAGAGCACACAGAGGATGTAATTGTACAAGGTTCTGAGGGACATAGGACAGATAGGGAGAAACGTTTCCCCTTAATGGAGGGATCAATACCCAGGCACACAGCTTTTATGTAAGGATCGGGAGGTTTTGGAGGGGATTTGAGGAAAGATTTTTTTTTCACCTGGAGGGTAGTGACTATCTGGAACACATTGCCTAAAATGGTGAGAGAGGCAGAAGCCTGAAGAAGTATTTAGATGAACATTTGAAACACCGTATCATACAAGGCTATGGGGTAAGTGCTGGAAAACGAGATTACTACAGCCAGGTGCTTGATGACCAGCTCAGACACAATGGGCCAAAGCTTATGACTGTCTACATACTGCAGCAGGACTTAGAATTTGTAGTATGGAAGCAGACTCTTTGGCGCAACCTGTCCATGCCATCCAGTTTTCACAATTAAACTATTCCCATTTTCCTGCGTTTGGTCCATGTCCGTCTGAACCTATTCCATCCATGTCCCTATCTAAATGTTCTTAAAGGTCAAAATTGTACTCGCTTCCACCACTAGTTTTGGTACCCTGTTCCAGACACTCCCCATCATCTGTGTGAAAAGATTGTACCTCTGGACCCTTTTGTATTTCTCCCCTCTCGCCTTAAACCTATGCTATCTAGTTTTAGACTCCCCTACCATGAGGATAAGCTGCTGACTATCAGCCTTACCTATGCCTCTCATGAGTTTACAGACCTCTATAAGGTCAGTCTCCTATGCTCCAGGGTAAAACAAAGTCCCAACCTCTCCAACCTCTCCTTGTAACTGTGCTGCATTGTTGTGTGATTGTTGTTATCACAGTGAGCCTGTGATGGGTAGCAGGTTATCTCGTTACTGCCATGAAGTGGAGCTAAACCCCATCTCAAATCTCCTAGTTCTGCAAGTGCAGACTACATGTCTAAGGTGATTTATGGAATGGAATGAAATGCAAGACATTACTAATCTCGAATATGTACCTTCAGGCACACAGCTCCTTTCATCATCTCCAAGTTTATATCCTTGGGCACATTGACAGATGTAAATGCCATCATGTGGCTTACAGAAGTGGTCGCAGGTTTGTCCATGTGATGAACAGTCAATGGGACCTGAAATTCAAAGAGTTATTCAGATACATTTATCTACAATGCAGTTGATTTGATTTCTGGATTGAAATCTATGAATAATTATTTGAAGTACGGAGATCAATATTTCAATTGTAGGAAATCCTTAAACGTGCCCTCAGATTCTTCAATGATATGCCACTGCCCCAAATTAAGGTCTGCCTTGTGATACCCAGGTACAGGAAGCTCTAAGTTACAACTCTCTAAAAAGATCCATCCTTATAAAAGTGAACCAGTGCCACAGCACCAAGTAAAGCAAAGAATCGACAATCAAATATATAATCAGTAGGAAATGTGTATCATCTCTTTAGTTATTGGTCTGTTTGCGCTGCTTTATCAAGTGTTTGGTCACTTCTAGATGAAGTTAACTTCTAGATTGAGGGGAGGCGATGGCCGGACTTTAATCTAGAGACCCAGGTAATGGTCAGGGAATCCAGGCTTAAATCCCACCACGGCAGATGGTGTAATTTGAATTCAATAAAAAGCTGGGATGAAGAGTCTAATGGTGACCATGAAACCAGTCAATTGTCAGGGGAAAAAAACCCATCTGGTTCAGTAATGTACTTTAGGGAAGGAGAACTGCCATCCTTACCTGGTCTGGCCTACATATGACTCCAGACCCACAGCAATATGGTTGACTCTTAACTACCCTCTGGGCAATTAGCGATGGGCAATAAATGCTAGCCCAGCCAGTGACACCCTCATCCTGTGAATAAATTTAAAGAAAGCTATTCACGCCATTGTTTTAAAGAAAAAGGTGGCACAGTGCTGTCTGACAGCGCCAAGGACTTGGGTTCGATTCCAGCCCCATGTGACTGTTTGTGCTGAGGTTGCACATTCTCTCTGTGTCAGTGTGGGTTTCCTCTGGGTGCTCCAGTTTCCTCCCACATTCCAAAGATGTGCAGGTTAGGTGAATGGCCATGCTAAATTGCCCCATAGTGTGCAGGGATGTGCAGGTTAAGTGGGTTAGCCATGGTAAATGCAGGATTATAGGATTGGGAAGGGGTGGGTCAGAGTGGGATGTTCTTCAAAGGGTTAGTGCTGACCTGATGGGTTGAATGGCCTCTTTCTGCGTTGTAATGATTCTTTGATTCTAAATTCTGTAATAATGCTCTAAGAGTTTTAATAGCCAGCAATTAAATTGAACACTTGCGTTGGCTGGACTGTTCTGTTACAGACTGAGTACACTTTGCAGGTCCCATTTTAATGCTGGCTCCACCCAAGATTCTTTTTAAAAATACCTCCTTGATGTTGATGGCAAGATGATCATTTTGAGACGTTGGTGGTTGGCTGCCTTTTGGGAAGGTGTTTGTGATAAAACTGTGTGCTTTACTAGATCATGGTAGAGGGCCGTTTAGGGTTAACCACGTGAAGAATGGGATTGGAATCAAACATTGTAAGGATGACAGATTTTTGAGGTTGTATGAAAATCTTTTAGCTTAATGGTGTGGCCCGAGGGCCAGCTGGAGGGTTTTCTTGGTCCAAAAAGGGTCCACAGTCCACATATTAAGAACCACTTAGGGTGGTGCAGTGGCTTAGAAGTTAACACTGCTGCCTCACAGCGCCAGGCACCTGGATTCAGTTCTAGACTTGGGCGACTGTCTGTGAGGAATTTGCACATTCTCCTTTCTGTGTGGGTTTTCTCCCACAGTCCAAAGATGTGCAGTTTGAATGAATTAGCTTTGCTAAATTGCCCATTGTGTCCAGGGATGTGCAAGCTAGGTGGGTTAGCCATGGGAAATGGAGGGTTACAGGGATAGGGTAAGGAGTGGGTCCAGGTGGGATGCTGTCCCGAGGGTCAATGTGGACTTGATGGGCCAAATGGCCTGTTTCGACACTATAGGGATTCTGTCATACTCTATGATTCTCATTGATCTGGAGGGGAGATAAAGAGAAATTTGTCTTGGGTTGTTCAGATCTACATGATTTTCGACCTGAAAAGGTGCTGGAAGCTGATTCCATTGATAATTTTCAAACATATCAGGATGTATGGTTGAGAATAAGGAACTTATGGCAGGGTCTCCCAAAATGAAGAACCGGACTCCAAGTGGGGTCAGCAGCTGATAGAGGAAGGAGGCAGGTTCTGAAGTGGGATTACACTTCATGCTGTTGGTACCAATCCGATCCATGTGATGCTAGAGATTCCAATTTCTTTCCATCACACATCTGACCAGGAAGCTCACCCCATTGTTACCAAACAGTTTTTACAATGAATGCCCATCATTCTTACCATCAATACCCTTCCCATCATCACTATCAATGCTCAACAGTGTTTGTTGCTCCCTGTGACTATGAGTATACTCTTGTCATATTTCTTATAATCCCAGAATTTCATCCCATTTGCTTTAGGTTACCCAATCTTCTATCATGTTTTGGCCACTGCTGTAAGAAGTTAGTCATTGCCTCATGTAATTAAGAACTTCTTTATCTCCACACTTGGACATTAGATAGTCAAATCTGGCAAGGTTTATAGTATTAGAAGTACTTTACCAAGTTCACAATTGAGACCGTGATAACCAATTTCACAGAGGCACTCGTACTGTGTGGCATCATTCTTGCACCATCCTCCATTTTTGCATGGTTTTGATGCACAGTTGTCATTTTCTGCTAAGATACAGTTATTTTGAAATTGATTGAGGAAATTGCAATTCAAAATAGCAACACAAGAACTTGCAATGTGAAATGGAATCAGACTTTTGCACAAATACACAGTTTTCTTTCTCAGTATTTCGGTATGCAAGTTCCCCTCCAGGCCCCATACCAGCCTGACTTGGAAATATATCATTTTCCTTCTCTACTGTCTGGTCAACATCCTGGAACTCACTCCACAATGGCATTGTGAGTATCCAGCCACCCACAAACTTCAGCAATTCAAGAAAGCAGCTCACAGCCACCTTTTCAAAGTTAATTGGGAATGGGCAATAAGCGCTGGCCTCATCAGTGATACCACATCCCGTGAAAGAAAAATGTAAAAACAATGATACTTGCAATAATAAGTAGCCCATGAAAACTGAACCCACAACCTACAAAACTAGTTGCAAGATTGTTTCTGCTGATCCACAACACAGTTGCCTTATCAAACACCATGATCCAAATGTTGCTGTTCATGATTTCCACTTTCCTGAATTTGCTTATCCACGTACCCTAATCTCCCATAGTGGCACAAATGTTTGGTCACCCATGTTTTAAAAGGCAAAACCATAAAAAAAAAATCAAACAAGATAGAAGCTGTCCGCTAGACACAGTGATATCTGGTGGTGTGGGAATGCACTGTAGCTCTGGATCTTTTTGAAACCTGTCCCTCCAGACAGAGATAGATCTAGTAGTATGAGAACACACTTCCAGTGTTGCTTCTTTTATACCTGGGAGATAGTCCTCCCGGACACGGGGACATCTGGTTGTGTGAGCCAACACCGCAGCTCTGTGTGCTTTATAACATGTGGAGGTGCCGGTTTTGGACTGAAGTGGACAAGGTCAGATGTCACACAACACCTGGTTATATTCCAACAGGTTTATTTGAAACTGCAAGATTTCGGACCACTGCACCAAGTTCCAGAAGGAATAAACCTGCTGGACTATAACCCGGTGTTGTATGACTTCTGCCCTTGCTTTATAACAGGATGATTGCCCTCCAGACATAGATTGGCTTAAACTGAAGGAAATATTCAGTGATGGGGGCTTTGCATCCATGTTTGACAGCATGTACAATAGACTGGAGTCTTTTGGATTCTTGACCTGAGCTGGGTTGTCCTTGGACGTGGATAGGTTTCACAATGGTGCCCTAAGGGTCAGTGAGATGACATGGCACTTTGGGAGTCTGTGTAATGGAGCTGTGAGAAGAGGCACAGTCAATGCTAGCTCAGAAACTGGACAGGGAAACAAATAGGGAAAGCGCAAGTCAGATTATTAGCTGCCATGTTTTCAAAAGGAACTGGATTGACAAGTGCCGTAAGCAATTTGGATGAACAGCCTCCACCCCCCCAAAGATCTGGGGGCCCACAGATCTCTGAGATTCCAATGACTCTTTGAAAGTCCCCTTTAAATGAACCTCCCTTAACAGTTCGTGCAAACGTCTGTCATCCCACGTCAGTAATTACAGACTGATTGCCTTTACCAATCTCACAGCTCCTGCCTTCGTAACCTGTCCTGCAAGTGCAGTTATACTCATCGATGCCATTGCGGCATGTCCCACCATTCAGGCAAGGTGTTGATGCACACGCATCTTTAAGATCTGAAACAAGAAGTAGAGAGCATTTAGAAGAAATTCTTCATGAAGAATTTGCTAGTGTTGTCAAATTAATGAATGATCAAAAATTGCAGTCCGTACCATCCCAATAAATAAAACATGGCAATTGGCCATTCAGTCCAACCAATCCCTATCAGCATTCAGTTCCATGAGAGGAAAGAGTTTTAATGATATTTACCCATCTCCCTCATTCAACTATCCTTGCTAAGAAAACCTTTACATTTAAAAATAAACCAACCTGTTCAGGTACGTGTCCAGGGTAGGTGGGACTTGAACCTGGACCTAGTGACTCAGAGGTTGGGACACTCCCCTACACCATATAAGTTCTAGTCTAGTCTTTAATGTCGACAGTTCTGGCTCAGTCGTTAACCCTGGAGGACCACAGTCTCTCAGCTTTCTGTATAATGATGTTTCTGCCGGCTGTTCTAAATCTTTTGCATCTAATCTTCTATGGGGCCCCCATTCTTGACTCCCCAGCCGTTAGCCACAATCTGCCACTATTTACCCTGTCCCGGCCTTTCATAATTTTAGACTAACTTATAACTTACTCATAAGAGCTCTTCTAGTGAAGAAAGATCAGGGTAAAGGGAGATTCCTTTTAACCTCTCTGTCGGAAATTCAGCAATGCGTGTCAGCAGGATTTCTGACACACCCAGGATGAAGTTATGAAATGAAGCATGTATATAACATTCCTGCTGCCCCTTTTTTCAAATCTTTCTTTGCAAATGCTGAAAGGGTAAGTCATGTTGACTTGTCAGGAATGCATGCTGGGAAGTCTCTGGGAGCCACGGTGATTGACAGGCTGGTGCACATTGGGACATCAAAGTAGAACATTGGGCAGCAATAGCCTGGTGGTATTATTGCTGAACTGTTAATCTAGAGACCTGGGTATGTTCTGGGGACCAGCATTCGAATCCTGCCATGGCAGATTTTGGAATTTCAATTCAATAAATATCTGGAATTAAGAGCCCAATGACCACGAAACAATTGTCAGGGAAAACTCCTCTGATTCACTAACGTCCTGTAGGGAAGGAAACTGCCATCCTTACCTGGTCTGGCCTACAAGTGACTGCAGACCCACAGCAATGTGGTTGACTCTGAACTGCCCTCTGGGCAGTTAGGGATGGGCAATAAATGCTGGCCTAGACAGTGACGCCCTCATTCCATGAAGGAATTTTTAAAAAAGGCTTGACATTTCTGGGGTGGAATTTTTCTAATTGCCAGCACACTCCGCAACAGAGATTCTGAGAGAGTATTTCTGCAATAGCAACTCTGTAACCAAACTTAAACACAGCCTTCTCAAATTTTCCCGATTCTCTCCTCTAATGCTGCTGGGCCATCTCACTGGGCACATGTTTCTGACAGCTGATGAGCCGCGCGTGCAGTAGGGGTCCTGCTCACCTCTGGGAAAATAGGAGCCATGTGGCAAAATAGGACTCATTTCTGCTGGGTGGAGATAGGAACACATCAGGGAGTTGGCCTGACACCTTGTCCGCTCCACACTCCCCTCCAGCTCCACCACACCCGGCACTTTTCCCTGCAACCGCAGGAAGTGCTACACCTGCCCCCATACCTCCTCCCTCACCCCCATCCCAGGCCCCAAGAAGACTTTCCACATCAAGCAGATGTTCACCTGCACATCTGCCAATGTGGTATACTGCATCCGCTGTACCCGGTGTGGCTTCCTCTACATCGGGGAAACCAAGCGGAGACTCGGGGACCGCTTTGCAGAACACCTACGCTCGGTTCGCAACAAACAACTGCACCTCCCAGTCGCGAACCATTTCAACTCCCCCTCCCATTCCTCAGACGACATGTCCATCCTGGGCCTCCTGCAGTGCCACAACGATGCCACCCGAAGGTTGCAGGAACAGCAACTCATATTCCGCTTGGGAACCCTGCAGCCCAA
>NC_063342.1:73735031-73735735 GCF_021869965.1 Rhincodon typus
CCGCATCTGCTCCCAGGATGAGGCATTCCACTCCCGTACATCTCAGTTGTCCTCGTTTTTCAAGGACCGTAACTTCCCCTCCTCGGTGGTCGAGAACGCCCTCAACCGTGTCTCCCACATCTCCCGCACCTCATCCCTCACACCCCGTCCACGCAATAAAAACCAAAAAAGAATCCCCCTCGTCCTCACGTACCACCCCACCAACCTCCGGATCCAACGCATCATCCTCCGACACTTCCGCCATCTGCAATCCGACCCCACCACCAAAGACATCTTTCCCTCCCCACCCTTATCTGCTTTCCGGAGGGACAACTCTCTCCGTGACTCCCTTGTCCGCTCCACACTCCCCTCCAGCTCCACCACACCCGGCACTTTTCCCTGCAACCGCAGGAAGTGCTACACCTGCCCCCATACCTCCTCCCTCACCCCCATCCCAGGCCCCAAGAAGACTTTCCACATCAAGCAGATGTTCACCTGCACATCTGCCAATGTGGTATACTGCATCCGCTGTACCCGGTGTGGCTTCCTCTACATCGGGGAAACCAAGCGGAGACTCGGGGACCGCTTTGCAGAACACCTACGCTCGGTTCGCAATAAACAACTGCACCTCCCAGTCGCGAACCATTTCAACTCCCCCTCCCATTCCTCAGACGACATGTCCATCCTGGGCCTCCTGCAGTGCCACAACGATGCCACCCAAAGGT
>NC_063342.1:73735835-73801264 GCF_021869965.1 Rhincodon typus
CTGCCTCCCTAACCTGTTCTTCCTCCCACCTATCCCCTCCTCCCACCTCAAGCCGCACCTCCATCTCCTACCGACCAACCTCATCCCGCCCCCTTGACCTGTCCGTCCTCCCTGGACTGACCTATCCCCTTCCTAACTCCCTACCTACACTCGCCTTTCCTGGCCCCATCCCCGCCTCTTCGACCTGTTTGTTTCCTCTCCACCTATCCTCTCCTCTATCCCTCTTCTATCCGCCTCCCACTCTCTCCCTATTTATTTCAAAACCCCCTTCCCCTCCCCCTTTTCTGATGAAGGGTCTAGGCCCGAAACGTCAGCCTCTCTGCTCCTATGATGCTGCTTGGCCTGCTGTGTTCATCTAGCCCTGCACTTTAGATTCTGCCAGTTTTTCCAAATCCTTCATGATGACAAAATGCTGGGGAAATTAAAACCTCTGGGTCTGTCTCCCAACAATTTTGTTTGTAGATTCTTGAATGTGCTTACCCAATATTTCTCCATTCCATCTCTTAAATAATTGTCAAATGATGCCTCTCATATACCTGACCGAAGGATTTTAATCCTGTATACTAAGCACATATGCAGCTGTGTTGTCTGGGATTGTAGAAAGTGCACAGATCTTCTTTGTGACAGGGAACTGGCAGATTCATCGCCAAAAAAACCCCACAACATGACATAAGAACTATTCTTCCTAATAAACAGTTGGGCTAAGTGAGTAACAAGATTTTAGTTGGTCAGAGAACTTGCTGGTAGTAGGAGTTCAGGCTAGAACTCTCAATAGCCCAGAGGAATAGCAGGACTCTTGGTGAGTGTAAAGTGTGATAGTTGGGCCATAATGTGTCCAAGGAAATCACACTTAGAGAAAGTGTAAGGACCAATGAACCTGTAAAGTAGAGGGACGTAGAACAATTGGCCCCATGTTACAAAACCAGGGACATCTGGATTGTACTGAATGCCCCGGTTGCCTCCGAGTTGCCAGGACGGAGGAGAACATTGAACAAGTAGCAAAACTTCTGGAGAGTGAGAGAACGCAACCTAAGCTCGTCATCCATGTTTGAATCTGTAACAGAGGTAGAGGTACATCTGAGGATTTGTAGAGCAGGATTTCCCAAACTGAGGGTTGGGACCTCAAATAGGGTCATGAGCCAAAGTAGTGTGGTCACGAGCTCAATGGCAGCAATGCCCTATCCTCCTTTCTCTCCTGTCATGCTGAATGACTCCCAAAATAGTCTGTTCTCATTCCAACAGAAGAGAAGTGTTGATTGATTTATACAGTGGGCAAATAGCAGATAAAAATTAGAGAACAATTAGGAAATAGCAATCACAACATGGTTGCCAAAGGAATAGAAATAGGCAATAGAGAATTAGAGGATAAGGATGCTGAACAGGAAAGGATAGTAAGGCAATGGGATTAGTTTGCAATTGATACAGGGCTGCAGGGAGGGAGTAGGGTATTGGAATTAGTCTGAGATTGATACTAGACTTTGGGGAGACAGTTGTGGGATTAGTTTGGGATTGATACAAGGCTATGAGGAGATAGTGTGACAGTGGGATAAGTTTGATACTGATACACGGCTATGGGGACGGAGTAGGGCAGTGGGATTAGTTTGGGATTGATACAGGGTTATGGTGAGGGAGTGGGACAGTGCAATTAGTTTGGGGATTGATACAAGCTATGGGGAGATAGTGGGGCAGGGGGATAAGTTTGGTATTGATACAGAGCTATGCTTAATAGTGGGACAGTGGGATAGGTTAGGTATTGATATAGGACTTTGGTTAATAGTGGGGCAGTGGGATTAGTTTGGGATTGATACAGAGCTATAGCTAATAGTGGGGCAGTGGGATAAGTTAGGTATTGATGTAGGGTTTTGATTAATAGTGGGGCAGTGGGATTAGTTTGGGATTGATACAGGGCTATGGTTAATAGTGGGGCAGTGGGATAAGTTAGGTATTGATATAGGGCTTTCGTTAATAGTGGGGCAGTGGGATAAGTTAGGTATTGATTCAGGGCTATGGAGAAAGAGTGGGGCAGTGGGATTAGTTTGGGATTGAAACAGGGCTATGGAGAAAGAGTGGGGCAGTGGGATTAGTTTGGGATTGTTGTAAGTCTGTGGGTAGAAAGTGGAGCAATGGAGGCTTGTTTTGGAATTACCCACCAGAGAATCAGAATCAACATAATGTGCCATTAACCTCTTTCTGTGCTTCATATTCCTGAAATTCTTGAGTTTCTCAAACTATAGGCAGTTGGATTAACCCAATCACCATTTGCCTTTCAGAGATAATTAAGAGATTGGGAATATTTACATAACAATTTCCTGTTTTTAAAAAAATTATCAAAAGTGATAACTCTGTTATAAAAGCACATATTTTGTTCCTAATATGAATGTTGTCTATACACGCTTCAAAAGTTAAAATGGCACAATTACTTCCTAACATTTTAACATTTGAAATAACTGTCGACAATATGTTCAAGGTTATTGTTTAAAGTTAAGTTTGTAATTAGTGGAGAATGTTAAGGTTCAGGTTGGGATTGATAGGTGTGATTGAGGCAGCACTTCCCAAACAATTTCCATTGTGAACACATTTTGTGGCTTGAAAGTTGCTGTGACCCCAGAGCTGAGTGAGTAGAGCTGGGGAGCAGTGTGGGGAGGTGTGAGACCAGAGTGTAGAGATAGAGACTTCGAAATTTTACAGCACAAGAAATGCACATCAGCCCAGCTTGTCCATGCTGATCGTCAAACATTTTCCTATTCTAATCCCATTTTCCAGCATGTGTGACCTGGTGTGGAGGAGGAGAGGAGTGGGAATGGCAAGGGGTTTTTGGAGACATGTGGGAGAGGTAGTGTTGGGGTGTGGAGAGGGAGCTGTACAGACTGCTCAGTTTTTAAATAAAATGCACCCAGCTTTCCACTGGATTTTTGGAACAGGAATCAGGCCTCACAGATTAGCCAGTTAGGCGATGGTCAGTATAAGATAAACACAGGAATTTTAAGGGGTCTTATTTGGAAGTCTACAACAGCCATTGTCTGAGATCTTGGTTAGGTTTGCAACTGCACTGGAGGTCACAATGCAGAATATGAAGCGCTTGACCAAAGATTGGAGTTGAGATCAGGTATTGTTGTGGAGTTCGGGGTGTCATGGTTAGTGTCAGAAACTGCTAAGGCTAACTCTGCATTTGGTAGCACTGTCCTTTTGCATAGTTCCCTGGTTTGTGTTGCTGCATTTGCATTAGGAATTTCAGTTATAGTCAGTGTGAACAGAGGGTGCAGCCTTGGTACTGAAGTAAACAAGTCACTGTCACTGAATAGGAGTTTCCTTGGAGCTGTAACTTCATCAGGGGTATGTCAGAAATCCTGATGGATTAAGCAGCTCCTACGCTGGAATTTGAACCTGTGTCCCCAAAGCATTAGTCTGTGTTACAGTTCAGTAATAATACCAATATACTACCATATGTCTCCACCATTCCTTCAGGCAGGACATTTCAGATTTTAACAATGTATTCAATGCATTCTCCTACTTTCAACTCTGTTACATTTGTCAATAGGTGGCATGATGGCTCAGTGGTTAGCACTGCTGCCTCACAGTGCCAGGGACCCAGCTTCAATTCCACCTTTGGACAACTGTCTGTGTGGAGTTTGTGCATTCTGCATGGGTTTCGTCTGGGTGCTCTGGTTTTCTGTCGCACTCTAGACATATACAGGCTAGGTGGACTAGCCTTGGGAAATGTGGTGTTACAGCAATAGGGTGGGATGCTCTTTGGGGTATCAATGTGGACTCATTTGGCTGAATGGCCTGCTTCCACATTGTAGCAATTCTATGATGATCCAAAATCTGTGTCCTCTCGTTAGCAAACCTCCTGCCAGTCGAACGAGGTGCTCTATGCATACATACTATCAAGGTCCTTAAATTTTCAACAGCTTGATCAAACCTCTTTTTAACCTTCTCTGTTTTATGGAGATCACCACCCCTTCCCATGTCAACTCATCACTCCCCAAAGCCAAAGCCCTTTCATTTCCTGGTTCCATTCTGGTAAAACTCCTCTGCACCCTGTCCGAGTCCTTGCCATCCCTTAGAGTCATCTATACCTTCAGTAGAAATCTTGCTAAGTACAGAAGCGACTCACCAGCATAAGTTCTCATGAATTCCCACTAGAGAAAGAAAGCAGAATGTTACAATGTGTAAAGAAACACTGTCTTGGTGACTTGTTTTGCCACAAGCATCAACATTTGTATGATCCAGATTTCCTTATATGGACCAGACAAAGTTGACAGTATATTCACCAACAAAGTAAAACTATTGTGGATGCTGGAAATCTGAGATCAAAACAGAAACTGCTGGAAATATTCAGCAGGTCAGGCAGCATCTGTGGAGAGAGAAACACAGTTAACATTTCAGTTTGATGACCTGTCACCTGAGGTTCTGAACGTAGGTCATTTCACTGAAATGTTCACTCAGTGGTTCCAGTCTTGCCTCAGAAGCAGAAGATTGTGGGGTTCACTTCTGTGTCTAGAACCTTGAGCACTAATTCTAGGCTGAGACTCCCAATGTGATACCAAGGGAGTCCTGCACTGTCAGAGGTGCTGTGTTCTTGATGCGATTTTTACCCAAGGCCCTGTCTGCCCTCCCTCTCAAGTAGGTAAAGATAGACCTCATAATCACGAATCAATGAAGAGTGGGGCAGGGTGGTGGCGAGGTCTTCTCCCTGGTATATGTCCCAACTGAACTCGCAACCAGCTTCACTAAAAGCCATTATGTGCTCACGTCTCTCCTTGCTGTTTGCAGGGGCTCGTTGCATTCTCTTTAAAAGTAGTGAATTGGATGTGAAGCACTTTGAACATCCTGTAGATGTGGACAATGTATTCACATGCAAGCCTGCCCTTTACCTTTTTTTTTGCGATGTGGTCCATGTTCACACTGCCTATTATCAAGGAAGAAATAGCAAGGCATCTTGATAGAAATTGTCCCGTTGGGCAGATGCAGCATGGGTTCATGAAGGGCAGGTCATGCTTGACAAATCTTTTGGAATTCTATGAAGACATTACGAGCGAGTTGGACAATGGGGACCCAGTGGATGTGGTGTACCTAGACTTCCAAAAGGCCTTTGACAAGGTGCCACACAAGAGGCTACTGCATAAGATAAGGATGCATGGCATTAAGCGTAAAGTATTAGCATGGATAGAGGATTGGTTGACTAACAGGAAGCAAAGCGTGGGGATAAATGAGCGCTATTCTAGCTGGCAGTCAGTGACTAATGGTGTGCCTCAGGGATCGGTGTTGGGACTGCAATTATTTACAATTTATATAGATGACTTGGAGCTGGGGACCACGTGTAGGGTGTCAAAGTTTGCAGATGACAGTAAGATGAGTGGCACAGCAAAGTGTGCAGAGGACTGTGAAACTTTGCAGAGGAACATAGATACATTGAGTGAGTGGGCAAAGGTCTGGCAGATGGAATACAATGTAAATAAATGTGAAGTCATACATTTTGGTAGTAGTAATAGTAAAAAGGATTATTACTTGAATGGTAAAAAGTTGCAGCATGCTGCTATGCAGAGGGACCTGGGTGTCCTTGTGCATGAATCACAGAAGGTAGGTCTGCAGGTACAACAAGTAATTAGGAAGGCAAATGGAATTTTGTCCTTCATTGCTAAAGGGATTGAAATTAAAAGCAGAGAGGTTATGTTGCAGCTGTACAAGGTGCTGGTGAGGCCACACCTAGAGTACTGTGGTGCAGTTTTGGTCTCCTTACTTGAGAAAGGATGTACTGGCACTGGAGGGGGTGCAAAGGAGGTTCACTAGGTTGATTCCGGAGTTGAGGGGGTTGGCTTATGAGGAGAGACTGAGTAGATTGGGATTATATTCATTGGAATTCAGAAGATTGATGGGGGATCTTATAGAAACATATAAAATTATGAAGGGAATAGATAAGATAGAAGTAGAGAGGATGTTTCCACTGGCAGGTGAAGCTAGGACAAGAGGGCATAGCCTCAAGATTAGAGGGAGCAGATTTAGGACTGAATTGAGAAGGAATTTCTTCACCCAGAGGGTTGTTAATCCGTGGAATTCCTTGCCCAGTGAAGTAGTTGACGCTACTTCAGTAAACGCTTCTAAAAAAAAGGTAGATTTTTTTTGAACAATAAAGGAATTAAGGGATACGGTGAGAATGCGGGTAAGTGGATCTGAATCCACGAAAAGATCAGCCATGATCTTATTGAATGGCGGAGCAGGCTCGAAGGGCCAGATGGCCTACTCCTGCTCCTAGTTCTTGTGTTCTTGTGTTCTTCCTGCATGCAGTTCTCTCTCTTTGTGATCTCTGGTTCATGTTCACATTGCCTTCCTGCATGCAGTTCTCTCTCTCTGTGATCTCTGGTTCATGTTCACACCGCCTGCCTGCATCTCCCTTGCTGTGCTCTCTGGTTCATCTTTATCCTTCCTGCCTGTGACATGTCTACCAAGAAGACTGCAGATTGTTTGGAGGTTTACTCGTGTTGCCCTCTGGATAGAGTCACTGTCAAAAGGTCCATCCTTTTCCTGGGTCGCTGCACCAGGAGGCCGTCTCATTGGGCCAGTCAAATCTGAACCCAGACTGCAATGAGGGTCATTGTCACTGGTCCCTACAAAAAGGGATGGCAAGCAGTGCAGGTTCGAAGACCCTCATCACACTTTGAGGAAAAGGCTCTCGAGCTGGTGAAGAGCAGCACCATTTCTGTCACCACCGGGAGATGCCGATGGGCTGTAGCCCAATGCACTGCTCTTCCCAGGTGTCCACAAAGGCAAACACATGCCTCTGCAGAAGCTAATCTTCACGACAAATTATTTCTCTTCTCCACTCTAGGCACTAGCGCCACCCAGCACTCCACGCTGCTAAAGAGTTTGCAGCCTCACTTCCTCTGTGAACACTCAGAGGAGGCACTGGCAAGGCACTCCCTGTTCCTGCAATTTCCATCAGCTCAGGGACTTTCATCTTGGTGGGCACCCTGGAGTGGTGAGGGGGCACAATCTGGGGGGCATATCACTGATAGGTAGGTAGGATGAGGAAGGAATGCCCAATTCTGTGGTCCCAGAGGACTGCTGGAGACCAGGACCTGCAGACCCTGTACTTAGAATCATACAGTCATACAGCATGGAAACAGGCCCTTCAGCCCACCATGTCTATGCCAACCAATAAATACCAAACTACACTAATCCCACATACCTGCACTTGATGCATACCCTATTATTCTGATGAAATTCTGATGAAAAGATGTCTACACTGTTAATTACCGGTCCAAATTTTCGACAACAAAATTCATTCAAGTTTAATGTGAAAATGCAGCAACTTCATGCAGCTCTGGGAAGGTTGATAGCTACTTGTCATTAGTGCAAGGTTAATGATGAAACAATGCAAATCACACAGCGATATGGACTCACGGGATGGGTGTGTTGCTGGCAAGATAAGCTTTAATTGCGCATCAGTAATTGCCCTCAGTGCCTTTCTAGGGCCATTTCAGAGAGCAGTTAAGAGTCAACCACATTGCTATGGTTCTGGAGTTACATGTAGGCTAGATTTGGTCATAAGTGACATAGTCAACCTGCAGGGACAGGCAAGGGAACATCAGGCTGGTAGTCCACAGGTCCTCGGTACACTGTAATGGAAGATGGGGCAGTCTCCCTATGGTCTCACAGAATAATGAAGACATGTTCTGGGGAAGAGTCACTGGACCCAAAATATTAACTCAATTTTTTCCTTCACAGAGGCTGCCAGACCTGCTGAGCTTTTCCAACAACTTCTGTTTTTGTTTCTGATTTACAGCATCCACAGTTCTTTCGGTTTTTAATGGAGATTTTATTGCGAGTGGGTACCACGTTATATACAAGATACGTATGCAACAGAGAGAGTGCAAAGGAGATTTATATAAATGGTTCCAGGAATGAGAAACTTCAGTGATGAGGATAGATTGAAGAAGTTGGGACTGTTTTTCCTGGCAAGAAACATGGTGAGAGGGGATCTGTTAGAGGTGTTTAAAATAGGGAGAAGCTGTTTCAGTGAGTAAAAGTATGAAGAAGAGAGAGCATAGACTTCAGCTGATCTGCAAACAAAGCAAGGGTGATGTGAGAAAGAAACCTTTTTTACACAGTGAGTGATTCGGGTATGGAATACACTGCCTGGAAATGAGGTGGAGGCAGGTTCAATTGAGGCGTTCAAGAGGGTACTGGATGGTTTTCTGGATACTGGATATGGAGAAAAGGCAGGAGATTGGCACTAATAGACCCAGGCTCAGAATTAGAGCAGGCAAAGGCATCATGGACTGAATGGCCTCCTTCTGCACCATAATAATCCTGTGATGATTGCAATAAGTACCACTCCATTTGGTCAGGTGTAATTTCTCAGTCTTTGGGGAGCTGGTACAGATCCAGCTGCTCCCTCCAATAGCTAGAGGCCTTGACTGCCTCCATAGAAGGTGTGACACCCACCTTGGACACCCAAATCCAGTAGGACATTTAGTGGCTACTGGTTATACATTCGGAGCTGTCCTCCATCAGTATCGCCTTGGGTGCTCAGCATTAATGGCAATGGTGGGGTTGGCAGCAGGTGGGGGGCGAGGGGCACCTTGACCTTACTCCAGATGACCTTTGGCCTTGAGGTGACGTAGTGGTGCCAAGAGGCAGCAAAAGTGAGCAGGAGTGACAGTCAGGGACCCTGGGAGTTTCTTCTCAGGACATGCCAGAGCCAGCCAATCCCAACTCCTCACCCCTTCTGGTGACACCCATTGCCTCCAGGAGTTGAAAGCGCCCTCAAGGACGGTGAGCTTTCATTTGTGTGGGAGATTCTAAGCAGGCCAGGACCCTCCAGGCCCAACCCCTCCCAAAGGACAGCCCACTTCCAAGTCACCAGGATGTACTGAGTCGGCAAGGTCCCTCCACCCCAGCTGCAGAATTCAAGCCTACAGGGAGCTAGAGTGCGAAGGAGAGAAAAAAGGAAAAGGTTTGTTGCTTCAGTTTAATGAATAGTTATTCACTTGCAGTGATCTAACATCTGTCGTGGACTTTATTGTTATTATGAGGACTGGAGAAGGTTCTGTAAAGTGAAAGGTGAAAATAAAAGTGAAATAGAATCTTCCGCTAGCAGGATTGGGCAGTGTTTCAATCACCACATCTTAGTCCCTGTCTCATAAGCAGCGAAGTGAATGACTTGATGTCATGTCAACTGTGAGGGAGCCAGACACTGCTATAAGTTGGGGATTGGAGTCAAGGTGCTACAATTGAATCTTGGGGACACTAATGATTAGGGAGGAGCCAGGCCTGGGTTGTCAGTTGGTGGTCCCCACACCTACGCCTTATGGGATTGATGGCGGAATCTGCCTTGTATCTACTGGCCCCAGGAGAGAAAGTTCTGTCCCATGCTTGGGCTTCTCAAAGAGATGCTATTATTATTTGGGGTCATGAGGTAGGCAATGGGCTGCTCATTTGTCAACTTACCATCAGTATGATGTCAAAAGGGGGGAATGGATCACATTTTGCAGCCATAGAAGCATTGTCAATAACAATGCTCTGGCATTGCAAGAGTATGTTGAGGTCCCATTGCATTTTACAGCATGGCAGGGGTAATAAAGGTATGAAGCAGCATACACAGACACATACACAGACTCATATAGGCACATACAGACTCACACAGACACGCACACAACCACACACAGGCTCACATAGATGCACAAAGACCTATGTGCGTAAATGTAGACGCAAAGATATATATACAGAGACACACACGCAAAGATATTCACAAATACAATAGATACCAACTCACATAAAAAATAATGCAGACACACAGATATTTACACACACAGACTCATACATTTTCAGAGAGACGCACACATGTATAAACACACGGCAATATACAGGTTCACAAATACACAGCAACACCAACTCACATATTCACACTCAGACTCATATATACCGATACAGACTCACATATACATTAAACATATAGTTTCATAAATACACACAGACTCACATATTCACACACACATGCTCATATTCACACAAGAAGCCTCATAAAGACACATATAAACTCACATATACATGCGCACAGTCACATGTGCATGTACACACACATTAACATCTCCACACATACTGAATCACATATACTCATACAGATTGACAAATGTACAAAAGAGGCAAATACACACAGTCAGTCTCACACATACACACTCAGATACACACATTGCAAGCACAAACTGACATTCACACACAAATACACACACTTATATACACATAATCATCTTCATGGAGGTTGATGTATACAATCAAGCTATTCCTGTCTTTTAGGCAGTATTTGTAAGTAGAGAGGAGATAATCTTTTTGTGGGTTATTCTCAGGAAATGATCATCAGAAATGGGAGTAAAAATTATGCGGTTTGTACAACGGGCTCCACTGCCTCTCCCCGAGCCCACGATGATGCTCATATACTCCAGGAATGACATCCTTTGTGCCCTTCACACTGAGATGGGGAACTTCAGCCACGGAGAGTGACAAGAGAAATCGAGGCTCTGTTCAGCAAAGAATGGGTTAAGAGGAGAGCTGATGTTTGTGATCAAAATGGGAGCGTCGACTAGAATGAACCAGAGTCAACAGAGTCCATAGTAGCTTGGAACTAACAAGAGATTGAATCAAAAAAGAAAAGGAGCATTTAAAGGGCATGAAATAATTGGCTAGCATTCTCAGAGAGACAATTATCACGATGGGCAGAATGGTCTTCTGCACTGCAACATTCATTAATTCAACGTGAGCACAACAATGATTGGATTTTGAACTTTCCCGAAGAGATTTTGCAAACAGCTGAAATTATCTAATGGGATGCACAAATTAAATTAATGAGGAACCCAATTCAAGTCAGATAGGTTAAAAACTAATATGTCAAGGATAAGTTCAAGTTATTGTATATAGATTTACGTGTGGTATCTAACGTCAATTTAATTGTAAATGTAAATATGGGTTTAAGTTTTAATTACAGGAAGATTTAAGAAGCGATCCTAAAAGTAATCAAAAAGTAAAATTTCCCGGTGCCCCAGTGCTACTTGGTTGAGGGGCCTAGATGTACCTCAGGGAGACAATGTCCACTGCTGTTCTGTCTCACTGAGTATTGAGTGTCGGCTGGGGATTGTGGTATGACTCACCGCTCTTCCCGTATCTTCAAACACTTCCCTGGCCTCCTCAAAGTTGCAGTTTTCCTCAAAGCACTCTTGCTCCAGGTTGCCGGGCCTCAGCTCTTCCAGCAGGAAGTTGGCCCGTTTCTGCCTGCCCAATAACAGGGCTCGGGCGGCATGGCTGGGGAGGAAGACTGAGAGGGAGCTTTGAGTTATTACTGAAAATCAGCATCAGGAACAACAAGTTAACAAATTGAAAAGCAGCTGCGTTGTAACTAGGCTGTGCGCTGCCGGCAGAACAAACCTTGTTGATAGGCTTCGGTGGGAAACAATGACCAAAGGACAAGCCCCAGAATCCAAGCCATTGTGAATAAAATGCCTGTGTAAACCCAGTGGCCTCAGTCTCTCTCCTAAAGCTGGACTATGTGCAACAAGGCTTAAAGTCCAATCTCTGGTCATACCAGAACTTGTTTGTTTGTGTGGTCAGTCATTTTGTCCAGTTGATACGTACAGAGACCACAATCGCCTCTTTAGTTTGCGCAATTCTTGGAAAAAGAATAGTAAGGTAGAGGGAATTTGCCTCTTTGGAGAAATTCCCCTCCCCAAGATCCACAAATTGTTTAGAATTCCAACTGTGTGTACCTGCTGGCTCAGAGCTGACTGAACTGTTCCTTGACTTCTAAGCCGAACAACTTTTAAGCAAATCTTGCCAAAATGTGATTTCAGAATTTCTTTTTCATTTCTAGGATATGCCTGTCACAAGCTAGGCCCAAGCATTTATTGACCCTCCCTAATTCACAAAATCAAAGAATTGTTACAGTGGAGGAGGCCATTTGGCCCATCATGCCTACACTAACTGGTTAAATGAACAATGTTGCAAGTGCCAGTCTCCTGCCTTGCATGTTATTTTTATCCAAATAATTATCCAATGCCCTTCTTGAATATCTCAATCGAACCTGCCTCCACCACATTTTCAGGCAGTGCATTCCAGACCCGAACTACTCACTGTTTTTCCTCACCCTTGCATCATTAGTAAATCACTTTAAGTCTATGCTCTCTCAAGTCTTGTTCTTTTTACAAGCAGAAACAGCTTATCTACTCTGTCCAGCACCGGTCGTGATTTTGAAAACCTCTCAGCCTTCCTCTCTCCAAGGAGAACAGTCTCAACTTCTTCAATCTATCCTCATCGCTGACATTTCGCATCCCTGAAATCATTCTTGTAAACCATTTCTGCACTGTCTCCAATGTATTCACATCATACCTATAACGGGACATCTAGAACTGTACACAATACTCCAGCTGAAGTCTAACAAGTGTCTTGTACAAGTTCACCATCACCTCCCTGCTCTTGTTCCTTTATGCCTGTGGCGGATTAGGGTTCCTGAGCCAGAACTCATCCTATCCGATTGCTTTGCCTTCTTCTTTTCTTGCTTTTCTACTTTCCTTTTCTTTTTGTTAAGCTGTTTTTCTCTGCTTACCATCTGGAGGGATCTCAGTTGTGGGAGCAGCATCGGCGACAGCAGCTAGGGGCTCAGACAGGGACTTAAATGGTCAGCCACGAGGAGGTTTGTGTGCCCCGGCAGAACTTTGGCGGTAGCGGCATCGTGTAAGTGGCTGGGGGCCCGGAGAGACACCAGAGTGGGACTCAGGCAGCCTGAGGCAGGGTGGCTGGTGAGCCCAAATGATACTCAGCAATGAGATAGCAGCATGGAGGTGCAGGGATTGGGAGATCGAGCCCAGTGTGCGAGAGAGATTGAACCCAGTGCAGGGGGAGAGAAATCGAGCCCGGTGTGGAGGGAGAGAAATTGAGTCTAGTGCAGGGAAGAAAGACCAAACCCAACATGAAGGGAGAGATCGAGGCCAGTACGGGAAAGAGATCGAGCCAATACAGGAGAGGGAGATCGAGCCCAATGCAGGGGAGTACAGGTTAAGCCCAGTGTGTGGGGAGGGAATTTGAGGCCAGTGGGGATAAGAGATTGAACCCAGTGCAGGAGACGGATCGAGCCTAATGCGGGGAGAAAGATCAAGCCTGGTGCAGGGGAGAGAGATTGAGCTCGTGTGGGGAAAGATCGAGCCCACTTTAGGGGAGAGCAGGGCAGAGATCGAGTCCAGTATGGGAGAGAGATCAAGCCTAGTGCAGGGGAGAGACATTGAGCCCGGTGTGGGAAAAATCGAGCCCATTTTAGGGCAGAGATCGAGCCCAGTGTGGGAGAGAGACCGAACCCAGAGCGGGGAGAGAGATTGAGCCCAAGACGGGGCGAGATTGAACCCAGTGTGGGGAAAGCCCAGCGTGGAGCGACTGCAGGCCCATTGCTAAAGAAGTACTGTAATTTGGAGCTTTTAACTTTAATTCTTACTTACTAATTTATGCAGACAGAAACTGTAATGTTGAACTTTTAACTTATTTCTTTATTTTTTGACTTTTTACCCAAGATTTTATACCTAGGTACCTTATACCTAAGATGTTGCCATAAATGGCGATATTGTAAACTTTTCACTGTACTCCTGTATCCCTGTACTTGAGTACAGGTGACGATAAAACCCAATTCTAATTCTACTAATGCCGAGGATAACTGTATGCTTTATTAACTGCTCTCCAGCTGTCTTCTGCCACCTTCAGTGATCTGTGAATGTGTACACCCAGGTCCCTATGCTCCTGCACCCCCTTTAGAATTGTATCCGCCCATTTTATATTGTCTTTCAGTGTTCTTCTGAACAAAATGCATCACCTCACATTCACTGCATTGAGCCCCATCTGCCAGCTAGCCGCACACTCCACTAACTTGTCAATGTCCTTAGACAGTTCTACACTGACCTCTTCACAGTTTACAAAGCTTCCAAGTTTCATATTATCATTTCAACATTGAAATTGTTCCCTGTATACCAAGTTCCAGATCATTAATCTATATCAGGAAAAGCAAAGTTCTCAATACTGACCCCCGGGGAATGCCACTGCGAACCTTCCTCCAGCCTGAAAAATATCCATTGAACATTACTCTCTGTCTCCTGTCACTCAGCCAGTTTTGTATCCACTGACCCTTTTATACCATGGCCCGTAAACTTTCCTCACAAGTCTGTTGTGTGGCACTGTATCAAACACCTTCTGAAAGTCCATGTTCACCACATCAACAGTGTTACCCTCACTGAGTCTTTCTGCTACCTCTTCAAAAATCTCAAAAAGTTAAATAAGCACGATTTGCTCTTCAAAAATCTCCCAATCAACTCACTTTTTTCCATGCAATGACTAAATCAATCGCAAGTAATTGTTTCTGGAAGCTTCCTTACCATTGAAGTTAAACTGAAGTTCAACCCTTTCTTGAACAAGGCTGTAATGTTTGCAATTTTCCAATCTCTGGCATTTCTCCCAAGTTCAGGAAAGACTGAAAGATTGTGGCCAGTGCTCCTCCAGTTCCCTCTTTCACTTCTTTCAAAATCCTTGGATGCTCCTCATCTGTCCCAGGGCCTTGTTAACCCTAAGTACCAGCAGGATTATCAACATTTCTTCCTTATCAGTTTGGAACTATTCTAGTGACAGAGTTTCCTCCTCTGAAACCATGGTCTGGGCTTTAGTAGAGATAGAAACAAAATCTTCATTTAACATCTCAACTATATCTCCATGTGTAAATCCCAATTTTGTTCTCTAATTAATCTTACTCTTCCTTTAACCACTCCTTTACTATTTTTATGCCCACAGAAGACTTTGTCATTCCCCTTTATGTTGGCTGCCAATCTTTCCTCATAATTTCTCTTTGCTTCTCTTATTTGCTTTTCCACCTCCTCTTGAAACCTTCTGTAATCCTCTTGCTTTTAATTTTATTTTTTACCTGATGCCTTTCATAAGCACACTTTTCATTATCTTCATTTCTATCTATGTCGTCATTTAGAGACATCTGGATTTTATGTCCTGCCTTTCCTATTTATGGGAATATACCTTGACTGTGTGCAAACCATCTCGACTTTGAACTGCTCAGTTAAAGTTTTTTTTGCCAAACCGTCTTTCCAGTCAATCCTGCCCAGCTCCATTTTGGCCCTATTGCAGTCTCTGTTTATTGATGTTTCTCAGGCTGCACTGTTATATTCTCCACCATCACCCTGAACGTTGTAATACAATTATTAATGTCCCCTAAATTCTCCCCCATGACAATTAATGCCTTTGGCCCATGTCATTTCCAAGAACCGGATCCAACAGTGCATCCTTTCTTGTTGGACTGGACGCATACTGTTGTAGGAAACTCTCCTGAATGCAATCCAGGAACATTTGCCTGTCACTGCACCTTACCATATCAGTATTCCCATCTACATTTGGATAAGTGAAGTCTCCCTTTATAACTGCTTTATAATATTGACATCTTTCTATAAGTTCCCTGCAAATTTGTTCCTGTACACAGTTTCCATTCTCTAGATTACACCTAACAATGTAATTGGCGCCTTTTTCTTCCTTAGCTCTAGTCAAATTAATTGAACCCTCTGAGACATCCTTTTTCTCCACCACTGCAATGATCTTCTTAATCACTACTTTCGTTCCATTTCTGTTCTGTTTGAACACCTTGTTGTCAGGAATATTTAATGCCCACAGTTTTGCCAATCTTTAATTACACCTGCAAAGGTAATATTGTTACACCTCATTGGGGTAGCCCACTGGAAATCAGCCCCACTGTTCTCAGGATTATCACTAAAACTAAAAGATTTTTGGAAAATTTGCAGAATTCTTTTAGACCCAGGTTGACAGAAGATGGGTTTCTGTATTTAACACGAATTACTGTTTAATTACTAAAGAAGGCCGACGCAGTTCCTGAGCTGGTGGAGATCTGATCACTTCTCTTTATCTTGTTCACAGCCCCAAGGTGTTTAGCAACCTCTAAACCAATCACATAGTTGTTGGCAGGCAGAAAGCCTTTGTTGTTAATAACTGGTCAGTAGTTCACAGACCAGTCAGCTACCTTTTACCAACCAAAGCTCCATCTGTCCACAACCTTCAACTATTGCTGCAACCAGCAGCTGTGTAAACTGGTCTCACAATGAGTGTCAGGTTCCTTGATTTCAAACTTGCGGCAATCCTCCAGCAATCTTTGGTTTTAAAACAATTCTTTTCACTTTTCTGTCCACATTTAAAATATAGTGAAATAAAAAAAAGCGTTCTCTTTTACAGTGGTGAACAGTCTTTTTGAACCGCTGCAGTCCTTGGGGTGTAGGGCCTCCCATAGTTCTGTCAGGGAGGGAGTTCCAGAATTTTGACCCAGTGACATTGAAGGAACGGTGATGTATTTCCAAGTTGGGACGGTGAATGGCTTGGAGGGGAACTTGCCAATTGTGGTGATGTTTCTACGCATCCACAGCCTTGTCCTTCAAGATGGTAGTGGTCCTGGGTTTGGACCTGCTGTTAGAGGGGTCTTGATGAGTTGCTTGTCGACAATACATATTGCTGCCACTATGTGTCAGTGTTGAAAGGAATAAATGTTGAAGATGGTGTATGTGATGCCAATCAAGCGACTGCTTTGCATTGGCTGGTGCCAAGCTTCTTGAGTGTTGTTGGAGCTGCACTCATCCAGGCAAGTGAGGAGTATTCATCACACTTACTTGTGCCTTGTTGTCAGGCTTTAAGGAGTTAGGAGGTGGGTTACTTGCCCCTAGCGGCTGGCCTGTTCTTGTAGCGACTGTATTTATGTAGCAAGTCTAGTTCAAATATTACTTGCCACTTAACTGCCCAAGCATGGATATCGTTAAGATCTTGTTGCATTTGAACATGGACTGCTTCAGTATCTGGGGAATCATGAACGGTGCTGAACATTGTGCAATCATCAGTGAACCTCATGATGGAGGGAAGGTCATTGATGAAGCAGCTGAAGATGGTTGGGTCGAGGACACTACCCTGAGGAACTCCTTCATGGATGTCCTGGAGCTGAGATGACTGACTTCTAACAACTACAGCCATCTTTGTATGTGATAACAAGGTGTAGAGCTGGACGAACACAGCAGGCCAAGCAGCATCAGAGGAGCAGGAAGGCTGTCGTTTCGGGCCTAGACCCTTCTTCAGAAATGGGGGAGGGGAAGGGGGTTCTGAAATAAATAGGGAGAGAGGAGGAGGTGGATAGAGGTTGGATAGAGGAGAAGATAGGTGGAGAGGAGACAGACAGGTCAAAGAGGCGGGGATGGAGCCAGTAAAGGTGAGTGTAGGTGGGGAGGTAGGGAGGGGATAGGTCAGTCCAGGGAGGACGGACATGTCAAGGGGGTGGAATGAGACTAGTAGTTAGGAGATGGGGGTGGGGCTTGAGGTGGGAGGGGATAGGTGGGAGGAAGGACAGGTTAGGGAGGCGGGGACAAGCTGGGCTGGTTTTGGGATGCGGTAGGGGGAGGGGAGATTTTGAAGCTTGTGAAGTCCACATTGATACCATTGGGCTGCAGGGTTCCCAAGCGAAGTATGAGGTGCTGTTCCTGTAACCTTCGGGTGGCATCGTTGTGGCACTGCAGGAGGCCCAGGATGGACATGTTGTCTGAGGAATGGAAGGGGGAGTTGAAATGGTTCGCGACTGGGAGGTGCAGTTGTTTAGTGCGAACCGAGTGTAGGTGTTCTGCAAAGCAGTCCCCAAGCCTCCGCTTGGTTTCCCCGATGTAGAGGAGGCCACAACGGGAACAGCGGATACAGTGTACCACATTAGCAGATGTGCAGGTGAACATCTGTTTGATGTGGAAAGTCTTCTTGGGGCCTGGGATGGGGGTGAGGGGAGAGGTGTAGGGGCAGGTGTAGCACTTTCTGCGGTTGCAGGGAAAAGTGCCGGGTGTGGTGGGGCTGGAGGGGAGTGTGGAGTGGACAAGGGAGTCACGGAGAGAGTGGTCCCTCCAGAAAGCAGATAAGGGTGGGGAGGGAAAAACGTCTTTGGTAGTGGGGTCGGATTGCAGATGGCGGATGTGTCGGAGGATGATGCGTTGGATTCGGAGGTTGGTGGGGTGGCATCCTCTACGTCGGGGAAACCAAACGGAGGCTTGGGGACCGCTTTGCGGAACACCTATGCTCAGTTCGCACTAAACAACTGCACCTCCCAGTCGCGAACCATTTCAACTCCCCCCCATTCCTCAGATGACATGTCCATCCTGGGCCTCCTGCAGTGCCACAACGATGCCACCCGAAGGTTGCAGGAACAGCACCTCATATTTCACTTGGGAACCCTGCAGCCCAATGGTATCAATGTGGACTTCACAAGCTTCAAAATCTCCCCTCCCCCTACCACATCCCAAAACCAGTCCAGCTCGTCCCTGCCTCCCTAACCTGTCCTTCCTTCCACCTATCCCCTCCTCCCACCTCAAGCCGCACCCCCATCTCCTACCTACCAACCTCATCCCGCCCCCTTGACCTGTCTGTCCTCCCTGGACTGACCTATCTCCTCCCAAACTCACCACCTACACTCACCTTTACTGGCTCCATCCCCGCCTCTTTGACCTGTCTGTCTCCTCTCCACCTATCCTCTCCTCTATCCAACTTCTATCCACCTCCCCCCTCTCCCTATTCATTTCAGAACCCCCTTCCCCTCCCCCATTTCTGAAGAAGGATCTAGGCCCGAAACATCAGCTTTCCTGCTTCCCTGATGCTGCTTGGCCTGCTGTGTTCATCCAGCTCTACACCTTGTTATCTCAGATTCTCCAGCATCTGCAGTTCCGACTATCTCTGAAACATGTTTCAGGTATAACTCCAACCACTGGAGGATTTTCCCTAAATTTCAGTTGATTTCAATTCTAGTTGGCTGCCATGATGCTGCAATTGATTAAACATTGCTTTGATATCAAGGGCAGTTACTTTGTGAGAACATTACTATTGGTAAATACTACCTGATAGGACTGGTGATGACACCTTCCATCACATTATTAATGATCGAGAGTAGACTGATGGGGCAGTAATTGGCCAGGTTAGATTTGTGCTCCTCTTTGCACACAGAACGTAGCTGGGCAATTTTCCACAGTGCTGTAGCTATACTGGAACAGCTTGGCCAGGGGACCGGCAAGTTCTGGAACATAAGTCTTCAGTACTATTGCCGGAATGTTGTTAGGATCCATAGCCTTTGCAGTATCCAATGTCTTTGGTCAAACCCTTGATATCATGTTGGGTGAATCAGTTGGCTACTGGTTGGAAATTATGATGCAGGGAACCTCCAGAGATGGCTTTGAGAGACTGTCCACTCAGCATGTCCGAATGAAGATGGATGCAAGTGCTTTAGCCTTGCCTTTTCTACTGACATGTTTGGCTTCCCCATCATTGAGGATGCAAATACATGGATATGAGACATTGTCAAAACCAGTATGTGTGTGTGGAGTCACATGTAGGCCAGACCAGGTAAGGACAACAGATTTTTTGCCCTTGAAGCCATTAATGAAGCAGATGGTTTTTTCATGACAATCAATATAAGTGTCATGACGATATCACTGAGGCTAGCGTTCAATTCCAGGTTTTATAAATTGAATTTAAAATCACTGCGGTAGGATTTGAATCCAGTCCCAGAGCATTACACTTAAGCCTCTGGATTTAAACCTTTGCACAGTCAAGGGATATGGGGAATGGGCAGGAATATCCAGATGAAACCCCATCATAAATGATGGGGTTTCACATCGGTGCAAAAGACAGGGCTAAAACGACTACAACAATCTTCAGCCACAAGTGCTGAGTCACTGACCCATCTCAGCCTCCTGCAGAGGCAATGTTCGATAATGTTTAGCATCATTCATGGCTCCTCAGATACTGAAACAATCCACGTTTAAATGTAGCAAGATCTGGATAATATCTGGGTTTGGGCAGACAAGTGGCAAATAACATTCGTACCACTCAAATGCCAAGCAATGGCAATCTCCAATAAGAGGGAATCTAACCATTTCCCTTTGACATTCATTTTTGAATCCTTTACTGTCAACACCTTGTGGCTTATTCTTGACCAGAAACTGAACTGGAGTAGCAATGTAAGTACTGTGGCTACAAGAATAGGTCAATGGCTAGGAATCCTGTCATGAGTAACTCACCTCCTAATTCCCCAAAGCCTGTCTCTCAAGGCAAAAGTCACAAGTGTGATGGAATACTCCCCACTGGCCTGGATGAGTGCAGCTCCAACAACACTCAAGAAGCTTGACACCATTTAGAACAAAGCAGCCTGCTTAATTAGCACAAACTACATCCACAAGCATCCACTGCCTCCACCACCGATGCTCAGTAGCAGCTGTGTGTACTATCTACAAGATGCCCTGCAGAAATCGTCAAGGCTCCTTAGCACCTTCCAAAACCATTTGGAAGGACAAGGGCAGCACATACATGGGAACCTGCAAGTTCCCTCCAAGACATTCACTATCCTGACTTGGAAGTAAATCATTATTCCTTCACTGTCATTGGTCAAAGTCCTGGAATTCCCTCCCTAATGGCATTATGGGTCTACCTACCGCATATGGACTGCAGCGGTTCAAGAAGACAATTCACCCCCATCTTCTTAAGGGCAGCTAGGGACGGACAACAGATGCTGGCTTATCCAGTGGTGCCCACATCCAGTGAATAAATTTTAATAAGCCTAAAATCAGCCATGACCAAATGGAATGGCAGAACAGGCTCAAGGAGCCGAGTGGTCTAATCTTACTCCTATTTGTTAAGTACCAAGGAGAAAGGGTCCAGTGAGTATAGCTATACCAAAAGTCACCAATAGAGGGAGATGACAACAATTTAATTGGTCATGGGTGATTGGGGGAAGGAGGGAGAGAGCGAGAGAAAACCAAAATGAGAGATAGGGAGAAGTTTCTCTGATTGCACTGAATCAAAGAGAGACCTTGTGCAGCAAAGAGGCTGTTAGGACAGCTGGACCTAAGGCAGAGGCCAGTGTGGAGGATGGAATCTGAAATAATTTCACAGAGGCCAGGTCCTGTCACCATCTCAGCCTCCTGCAGAGGCAATGATCAATAATATTTAGCATCATCCATGGCTCCTCAGATACTGAAACAATCCACATTCAAATGTAGCAAGATCTGGATAATATCTGGATTTGGGCAGACAAGTGGCAAATAACATTTGTATCTCTCAAATTTTATTTATTCGTGTGCAATACACTGGCTGTGGCCAGTCGGTCCTCAACTGAGGAGACTCTAACCTCCTGGTTTTATATTTTATTTCTGTCCTGGTTATGTTGGTCAGCCAAGGCTTTCCTGATTGGCTCATGTTAACAACCCCCAATCACTACATGCCTAAGTCTGGGGATATGGGTGTGGTCTTTTGCTTGTAGCTTCTTTTGTGATGTTTCCGCCCCAGGTTCGGTTCCTCTGGCTCGGACTCAGACACAGGCAGCGTGTACCCGATAGTGGCCCGTCTCTTGCAGTCGGAGCATCTCGGGAGAGTCTCCTCCTCTTCTTCCGGTGGCAATGGTATTGAGGCTACATCCATTTCAGAAACCTTATTTGACACTAGATGGAGGGGGAGCATCTATGGTTTCTGTCAGGCCTTCGGGCTATTCTGAGGGGCTGGGTATATTTTGCTCCTGTCCTGTTCGTGAGGTAACAGCTTTCAGGTGATCCATGTGTTTGTTCAGGACTGTATCACCTACCCAAACCAGGTAAGTCACAGGACCTGACCTCACGTCAACCTAGCCTCGTACCCATACAGGGCTATTTCCATGGTTCTGGCATCAAACTTCATCCCCTGAGTTAAATTGTCTCTCTCACTTAGAGGAGGCATTTGGCTGGCATTGGCATTCCTGTTGCCATTTCACCCTCCCCACCCCAGGTCCAGGAATATCATGTTTAACCTCGTGCAGAGTCTTCTCCCCATCAGCAACTCTGCTGGAGCTATCCCTGTTGTTGCATGTGGGATGGTCCTATAATTGAACAGGAACTGGGACAGTTGGGTATCAATTGATGCTGTAGGATGCCTCTTTAAGCCTGCCTTCAATGTTTGGACTAGTCTTTCTGCTAGACCGTTGGACAATGGATGATATGTAGCTGTCCTTATGTGCCAAATGCCAATGGACGTTAAGAAATGTACAAATTCCCTGCTGGTAAATGATGTTCCATTGCCTGTGACCAATACTTCTGGGAGTCCGTGTATCGCGAACGATGCTTGCAGCTTCTCAATTGTCATCCCTGAGTTTGCTGAATGAACTTTATGCACATCCAACCACTTTTAATGGGCGTCCACCATGACCAGGAACATTGAACCCATGTAAGGACCAGCACGGTTGACATGCAACTGAGTCCAGGGTTTACCAGGCCATTCCCACGAATGTTGGAGTGCTGATGGTGGCCATTTTTGTCTTGTTGGCTCTTTGAGCCCTGCCCCACTAATGCAGGTATGTTGGCATCCAGCCCTGGTCAACAGACATAGCTTCTTGCCAGCATCTTCATGTTGGAAACTCCTGGATGACCCAGGTCGAGTTCAGCCAGCATCTGGTGACCCTTACTCGGACAATAACCCTTGACTCCCACTTAATACGCCATCGTCTACAGTGATCTGGTCCTGCCAGATCCCCAAAAAGCTTTCAATCCTGCTTGAGATGGTCCTTGTGTTTCCCCCATTACCACCAGCTGTTTCAGTGTTGCTAGGACAGGATCATTTTTGTCTGCAGTCGGATATTGTCCACAGTCACTGGAAGGGTGTCCAGAAAGTTTAAAACCAAAATGGATTCTTCCAGGGGAGGTACTATTGGTGGAGTATCTGCCAGTGGGAGGTGGCTCAAGGCATCTGCATTAGCCACTTGTCTTCCTGGATGGTGTTCTAGCTTATATGCGCTGAGAATAAGGGCCCAACACTGAATTCTACCAGAAGCTGTGGACTGCCCTGCCTTGTCTTCCTTCAGTAGCCCTAGCAGGGGTTTGGGATCTGTTACTATGACAAATTCCCATCCATAAAGGTAATGGTGGAACTTCCTCACACCAAAGATAACTGCAAAACCTTCCTTCTCTACCTGGGCATACTTGCATTTGGCACAAGCCAAAGTCCGAGAAGAATATGCTATTGGGCGTTTCTCTCCGTTGGGTCGCCGGTGAGCCAACACTACTCCGATACAGTACAAGGAGACATCACATGTCAGCACTACTTCTTGCTTCGGATTGTAGTGGGCCAACACCTTAGATGATGATAGCTGCTTTTTCACTACCCTAAAGGCTACTTCTTGGCTTCGCGACCATTTCCAAGGCTGACCCTTTTTCAATAGCAGGTGTAAGGGTGCCAAGGTGGAGGCCAGGTTATGTATGAATTTTCCGTAATAATTCACTAACCCAAGGAAAGACCTAAGCTCCGGTATAGATGTGGGAGCCGTGGCGCCTTTGATCACTCTCACTTTACCCTCCAATGGGTGTAACCCGGTTTTGTTGACTCTGTAACCCAAGTAGGTCACTTGGGGAGCCTGGAACACACATTTTTCCCTTCTAAGTCATACTCCCACTTGGGAGAAATGTTTAAGCACTATGTCCAAGTTCTCTAAATGCTCTTTATTGGAATCCCTGTTATTAGTACATCATCCAGATAAATAGCAACCTGGGGTAGATCTTGTAGAATGTTCTCCATGGTCCGCTGGAAAATGGCACAGGCTAATGATACCCCAAATGGCAGTCTTGTATATTGCTATAATTCCCTATGAGTATTAATTGTAACATACATCTGGCACTCCTCATCCAGTCGCAATTGCAGGTAGGCGTGGCTCATGTCGAACTTCGTAAAGGACAGCCCGTCTGCCAATTTTGCGTATAAGTCCTCTATGCGAGGGATTGGATGTTTATTCAGCTGCGAGAAGTGGTTTACCTCCGTTTGCTTAAAATCCCCACAAAGGTGAACTGAACTGCCAGGCTCCACAATCAGTACAACTGGTGCTGCCCATTCTGCAAACTGCACTGGTTTGATGATTCCTTTGCTCTCCAGCCTCCTGATTTCCATCTCTTCTTTTGCTCACGAGGCAAATGGGTCCGGGCAGGCCTTGAAAAATCTGGGAATTGCTTCCTGTCAAAATGTAAAGTTGCTTTGTCCCCTTTGATAGTCCAAAGCCCTTCCTGAAATAGTCCTGGGTATTTCACTAGGACTTCACTCAGGCAGCCATTTTCCAAATGAAATATGTTGAGCCAATCAAGGTGAATTTTTCTCAACCAGGTCCACCCCAATAGGGCCACTTGGGCCTGAGCCTTTTATTACCATCAGTGGCAACTTCACCCACTGCTTCTCTTAGAAGACTGGAGCCGAAGTCATACCCTTAATTTGCAGCGGTTCCCCAGTGTATGTTCTCAGTCTGGCTGAGGTCTTACACAATCTTAAAGGTTGGAGTACAGAGCGAATCTTGTTATAGACAGATTCTGCAACCACAAGTGCAGCTGCACCGCTTTCAATCTCCATGGGAACTGGGTGAACATTTAACTGAACATTAATTTTAATTGCCTCCGATTTGGGTATCACTAAGCAATTTAATTGTTCCATTTGAGGAACTTTCCAAGGTGTGCACTCTCCTGGGTACTGGCCTACGGGTTTTCTGACTCCATTCAGGCCTGTAGAGCTCCTTTGTTGTCTCGAGCCCGTATACAGGCAGCAACTACAATGGGTCACCGGCCCAGATCCTGAAGAACTGTTTAGCCACTTGGCAGAGGCTCAGCTTTGTCGTGGGGTTCTGCAGTGGGTTGGCCTAGGGTCCCTCTACTCAGGACATGTCCTGCATGAGGGCTCTGCGATTGCCTACACTCAAATGGTGTTCCCTAACCTCAGTTGAACAGGTGAGGGTGTCTACTTTCTTCGGGATGCCCTGTAGCTGCCATGCTCTACTTGCCACATTTTCCAAAGACAGCGCCAGTTGCAGTGCCTGTTTGAAGTCCAGTTGGGCTTCAGCTGGTAGGTGCTTCTGCATGGCCACGTCATTAATCCCACGTACCGAATGGTCTCTCAGCATCTCATTCAGTGTTAATCTAAAATCACATGCCTCTGCCAGTCATCGTACCCTTGGCTAAAAATCCCGATATGGACTCCTCCCGGTTCTCTAACAGCTGAATAAAACCGACAGTGTCTCAGGGTTAGAAGAGGTTTGGGGTCATAATATATCTTAACCAACTCTGTAAACTCTTGGAAGATTTTAGTGTCTGGTGCCTCTGGGAAAGTTAAGGCCCCTGTAACTGAAAAGGCTGCAGGTCCACACACAGTCTGAAGGATTACTTGTCGCTTTCCATCTGCCCCAGAAAAAATATCACATTCTTTCCACATACTGGGCCCAGTGTTCAACAGCAGGATCAAATGAGTCAATCTTCCCAAATAGAACCATGATGCCAGAAATGCCTACCCCAACTCCAAGATGACAGTTGCAAGCGAATCTTCTTCAGGCACGTCCTGTTTCCTCCTGTCGCCGCTGAAATAACATCAGAGGCCAGGACCCATCACCAAGTCGCTGTTTATTCACTAATATTCACACTGGCTGTGGCCCAGCCAGCTCAGAGTCAGTCCTCAACTGAGGAGATTCTAATCTCCACATTATATGTTTTTTCCTAAACCCCTACGTTACTGCCATTTAGCAGTACTGCTTATTTTCCCCAGCACCCTTGTTGTGCGTGTGCAGGCGTGAGACACAGTTAAAAAAGACACATCAGGTGTGCAAATAACTTTATTAACAGGCCACCACCTGGAAAAACACCCATGGGACCAAAGCATCAGTATCAAGCAGAGCCCCTAGGGGCAAAGCCTACATGAAAGAAAAAGTGAGGAGGAGGGTAGGGATCAAATCAAAATGGAATTGGAGGGGGAGATAAGGCACTCCACAGCCTGCGGTGCCCACCTCTCCCGAAAGGTATTGAGAGTATTGGTGGACACTGCATACTCCGTCCTCAGGCACACCCGGGCATGAACGTAGCCACAGAAAAGGGGTGGGCAGTCGAACCTCCAGGTAATATTGGTCAGCCAGGGCTTTCCTGATTGGCACACATGCACACACACGCACTCAGACACACACACTCACACTCACACACTCACACAAACACACACACACTCACACACACACACATTCACACACACAGACACACACACTCACACACACACGCACTCACACACACACACACACTCTCACACACACACACGCTCACACACACGCACACACACTCACACACACACGCTCACACACACGCTCACACACACGCACACGCGCACAGAAACACACTCACACTCACACATACACACACACACATACACACACACACACACACTGACACACACACTCACACTCACTCACACACACACACTCACACACACTCACATGCACACTAGCACACATACATGCACTCACACACTCACACGCACACTCGCGCGCGCGCACACACACACACACACACACACACACACGCACAACCCAAGCCCTGCGGTGATTGGTGAGAGTTCACATGGACAGGTTTGAGAGATCCGGACCTTTTAGAGCTGAGATCAGGAGGAATTTCATCCGTTAGATGGTGGTGAATCTGTGGAACTCATTGTCACAGAGGGCTGTTTAGGCCAAGTCATTGAGTGTATTTAAGATAGAAATGAGCAGGTTCATGATAAGAAAGGGCATCAAGGGTTACAGGGAGTAGGCAGGAGAAAAGAGTTCGGGAAACATATCGGCCATGACCAAATGGCAAAGTAGACTCGATGAGCCAAAAGGCATAATTCTGTTCCTATGTCTTATGGTCTTAAGATCCTAGCTTCAGACTGGCACAAAGGCGGTGGAATTTCAGCCAAAACATTCTTATTTAAATTCACTCAAAACCCATTAATTTAGAGTAAAAAATGGCTCATTATCTCTCTCACTACAGTGGCTACCTAACCAGCCGAATATTTTCAACAAATTCAGGTCAGAAGTTGAGAACTCCTGACAGTATTGCACTCAGGGTCAATGGACCACTCAACACTCTCCACAGCGGCAAGGTCTTGTGTCAGATCCTGAGCATCTGCACTATTTTACTTTATTATTGAACCTCACTTAGACAAAAGCAAGAGAAACTATGAACAGTCATGTGGCTGGATGGGATGTTTCAAACAGTTGTGAAGTTTGGGGTCTCGGCAAAACTGAACACATGGAACCAAGAATTTGAATTCCCGCTCTAACCACAAAAATGGCTCTTACACGCACAAATTAGGTGTGAAAAGTTTCTGGTTTCGGTTTGGGCGGTGATTCTGTATACAGCCTGTGACTGTGGGGGTCACTATTAACAAGCCTGGGGAAATGCAGATGTCATTTCCACAGTATTTTCATCAGGTTCCCAATCTCTTTGGAAAATCCACATGCAAAGAATTTGGGAACACAGATGAAAGTGTCTTGATGATTTGTAACAGCTGGAATAGGCAAGTGTTAAATATTTTAGGAATTTCAAATGTCATCATTAGATAAGTTATATGTTTTACTGTGCTTGATTGATCACAGAAGTCTACCCTAAAAAGGTGAGAATTAGAATTAGAATTAGCCTTTATTGTCACAGATACTCGGTGAGTGAAAAGTTTATACGGCGCCACTTACGGTGCGCCACTTAGGTACAAGGGTACGTAGGTACAGCTTCTTTAGTTACAAGATCTTAGAAAGTAGAGAAATAGAACGTCCAGCATTGCTGAAATAAAAGTTCAGAACAACATTCTCCCAACCCAGACCACACTGGCACCTAGCCTCCAGTCCACACCGAGCCCTGGTTCCAGACTGTTGCTGGTTTCACCTTAAGGATCATAAGGCTGGGAGATTACTTCAGAGCACCACACTGGGCCAAAGACACCATGCTGGGCCGAGGACACCACACCAGGCTGAGAGGATGCCACACCGGGAAGCTGCTGTGCTGGTAGGCTGCTATGGGAGGCCATGGTGCCATACCGGGACGTTGCCATGCTGTGACACCACCATGTGGGGAGGCCACCACGGGACACTGCTGTGCCAGGCTGGGAGGTTGCCAGTTGTTGGAAGCTGGGAGTCAGCCAGAGGCCGGAAGCCATCGCTGGAGGCATAGCAGGTAATTTTACACACAGTTAGACAGATTTAAGAGATTATTAAATAATAATCTATGTTTATTGCAATTTATATATTGATGCTTGCTTTTACAAACCAATTGAGGAGATTTAACTTTTTCACCATGTCTGTGCTTATTTCTTCTATGCAGTATAAACACTGGCGTGTTTGAGTGACAGCTCTGTTAATTGTTAAAACTTCAGTTTATTTTTTTGCGCCAATTATGAAATCTTCCAATTGCCATTACTTGTCTTCTGGGATATGTCCGTGGGATACAGTCAGAGTGGGAATTGAAGATTTGTGAGTGCATGGAAGGGGCTTTGTAATTATGAGGGGCCATGGAAAATATATGGAATTACGAGGGATTTAAGAGACACGGCGGGACAGGGGATGAGGATTGAGGCTGTGGTGGCACAAAGATGATATGATGAGCAGGTCTGAATATCCTTGAGAGCCAAGGCAGACCTTGTGTAGATTGCCTTGACACTTGAATCCATCTGAAATTGTCACTAGGCAGGCAGCAGGCCCAAACGTGAGTCTAGGAGATGAAAGTTTGTTGGGTATGGCAGGAAGTGATGGGTTCATTTGGCAAAGTTGGAAACTGCCTTGACTCATATATCCTGAACCCCAAACAAAAATCCAACATCTGGTCTCTGCATGACAAGAACGACAGGGGGGCCCTGGAAAAGATGCCAGCAGGAGGTTGTGAGATAACAAGGTGTGGAGCTGGATGAACACAGCAGGCCAAGCAGCATCAGAGGAGCAGGAAAGCTGATGTTTCGGGTCTGGACCCTTCTTCAGAACAGGTTTAGTTTTATTCATCCATGGATGTGGATGCCCTGGCTAGACCTTATTTATTGCCCATCCTGCTGTAGGTCTGGTGTCACATGTAGGCCAGACTGGGTAAGGATGGAAGATTTCCTTCCCTAAAGGATATTAGTGAACCAGACTTTTGGCAATGGTTTGATGGTCATCATTAGACTCTTATTTCCAGATTGTTATTGAATTTAAATTTTACCATCTACTGTGGCAAGATTTGAACCATGTTCCCAGAACATTACCTAAGTCTCTGGATTAGCAGTCTACTAATAGCACCACTAGGCCATCGCCTTCCCTTGCTGTGTGTTTGATAAGGTAGGCATAGAGAAGCATAGGGGAGTTCCAAAAGTTGAGATCAAAAACAAAAGGATAACAGAACAGTAATCAATCAAATAGAGATTTAAGGAGAAAGTTTTTTTTTTAGTCAGAGAGTAGTTAGAATGTGGAACTCACTACCACAGGGGCAATTAAGATTTTTAAAATATTCATTGTGATAGAGTCATAGAGTTATACAGCACGGAAACAAAGTCTTCAGACACATATTATTCTCATGGTTAGAATTTGTCCTGTTTTATAAAGAGAAAGGCAGATGGATGTGGATTACTGCTGTGAAGATTTTTTTTAAAGGTCAACAAGACATTCTGGAACAGGGACCTAAATCAGCATTTCTCAGAAAGGACGTAACTGCAGACCCTGTGGTGTTAATGGAAAAATGTTTAAACTGTTGAGTTTATGACAGGTTGGATAAACATGTTTAAGGCCATCAGTTTTGTTTTCAGTTCAGTTCAGGAAACACCAGATGTAAGTCAGAAACAAGTTTTAATTTCTCTTCCAGCAGGAATATAAGGAAGACTGTCACTCCAGCAGAGATGTCTAGATTGTGAAACTTCCACACCCTGACAGTTTAGATTGAAATTTGCAAATTATAAGAATCGAGAAAGTTTGTCCCTCAGACTAGTGAAATGTTAATGACAGTAATGGAAATGAATCATCAGATTGGCTGAAGCTTTGCTATGATGTTTGTGCTAAGATCTTTCTAACTGTTGCATGTATAGAGAGCTTTGATAGCTCTTTCTTTTGTGTATTAAACTTGCTTATAGTTGTTAAAGAACTTCTGCAGCCTCATGAGGGAAGGGCTGTAGATGTCATATATGTGGACTTCAGTAAGGTGTTTGATAAGGTTCCCCATGGTAGGCTGATGGAGAAAGTGAAGTCGCATGGGGTCCAGGGTGTACTAGCTAGATGGATAGAGAACTGGCTGGGCAACAGGAGACAGAGGGTTGTAGTGGAAGGGAGTTTCTCAAAATGGAGAACTGTGACCAGTGGTGTTCCACAGGGATCCGTGTTGGGACCACTGTTGTTTGTGATGTACATAAATGATCTGGAGGAAGGTATAGATGGTCTGATTAGCTAGTTTGCAGATGACACTAAGATTGGTGGAGTAGCAGATAGTGAAGGGGACTGTCGGAGAATGCAGCAGAATATAGATAGATTGGAGAGTTGGACGGAGAAATGGCAGATGGGGTTCAATCCAGGGAAATGTGAGGTGATGCATTTTGAAGGATCCAATTCAAGCGCGAAATATATGGTAAATGGAAAAGCCCTGGGGAAAATTGATGCACAGAGAGATCTGGATGTTCAGGTCCATTGTACCCTGAAGGTGGCAACGCAGGTCGATAGAGTGGTCAAGAAGGCATACAGCATGCTTTCATTCATTGGACGGGGTATTGAGTACAAGAGTTGGCAGGTTACAGTTGTATAGGACTTTGGTTCGACCACATTTGGAATATTGCGTACAGTTCTGGTCGCCACATTACCAAAAGGATGTGGATGCTTTGGAGAGGGTGCAGAGGAGGTTCACCAGGATGTTGCCTGGTATGGAGGGCACTAGCTATGAAGAGGGTTTGAGTAGATTAGGATTATTTACATTAGAAAGATGGAGGTTGAGGGGGGACCTGATTGAGGTCTACAAAATCATGAGAGGTACAGACAGGGTGGATAGCAAGAAGCTTTTTCCCAGAGTGGGGGACTCAATTACTAGGGGTCACGATTTCAAGGTGAGAGAGGAAAAGTTTAAGGGAGATATGCGTGGAAAGTTCTTTACGCAGAGGGTGGTGGGTGCCTGGAACGCGTTGCCAGCGGAGGTGGTAGAGGCAGGCACGATAACATCATTTAAGATGTATCTAGACAGATACATGAATGGGCAGGGAGCAGAAGGATACAGATCCTTGGAAAATAGGCGACAGGTTTAGATAGAGGATCTGGATCGGCGCAGGCTTGGAGGGCCGAAGGGCCTGTTCCTATGCTGTAATTTTCTTTGTTCTTTGTTCTTTGTTCATGTAAGTATGTTTCAGTGACTAACCATTATGGTAACTAAACTAAAAAAAATTAAACAGTATCAAGCCAGGCTTCATTATGTGATCCGACTGGTCCAGTAGTACCATCAGCTGGGATCATAACTTAATTCATGGGATATGGGTAACAGGTGAAGAAAGAATTGAAGGATATTCTCTGCCCTCAATTGGATAAGTTAAGTAAGTCCTAGTGAACTGAACAGCAGCAACAGCAGTTCTTGGAGGAGCATGCTGATGACATTGAAAGCCAGGAGAGAGCTTCAGAAGCTCAAATGAAGACTATTATTCGAAGCTTCAGCAGCGTCGAGTGCCGTTGACATCTGAATGAAAGGATTGAAATGTGGAGCTTTCTGAGGGATGAGTGAGTCCTTGCTAAGCACCTTGCCCCAGTCTCTCAGGCTTTCCTTCCTGCAAGCCAGTGTGACTTCCAACCAAGCCGTGTAACTATGGACATGATTTTCACTGCTCGGCAAGTTCAAGAATGATTGCAGGAACAACACCAAACACGTTACGTGTCCCATATTGATCTGACCAAGAACTCAGTCAACCAGGAAGCGCTATGGAAGGCTGGGTGTCCAGAGAGATTCACCAACATCCTCCATCTCCTCCACCCAAAATGTCAACAGTAGTCCTCATGGTAATATGACAGTATCCCTTGAGGTCAGGACAAGGGTCAAGTAGGGATGTATCATCGCCCCATCATTTTCTCCATCTTCATCGCTATCATTCTTCATCTCCTCAAGAATGAGCTTCCCAGTGGTGTGGATGTTGTCTCTAGGATGTATGGAAAACTTTATAACATCAACCGGTTAAAATCCAAGAAAGAAACGGCACTGACCTGGCTTGTGGAACTTCAGTATGCAGGTGACAATATCATCTGCATTGTCATGGAAGAGAATCTTCAAGACTTGCTTAATGTCTTTGCGGAACCATATCGAATAATTGGTCTTGGCCTCACCATCAAGAAGACCCAAATCCTTTACCAACCATCCCAGGTCAAGTTCTGGTCCATCCCTCCATTAAAATCAAATGAGAAATCTTCCAAAACATGCACCATTTCCTCTAACTGGAAGCTATGTCTCATCTAAGGCTGACATTGATGGAGAGATTCGATGTCTCATCCAGTCTGTGAGCACCACCTTCAGATGTCTAAAGATGAGACTCTTCAACGATTGTGACATCCTTGCTGATACCAAAATACTTGTGGATAAGGCAGTCACCCTTCCAACTCATCTACATAGCTTTGAAATTTGGACTGCAAGTAGACACCGCCTCAAGACCCTTGAGAAGTACCATCAATGCTGTTTGAGATAGATTCTCCACATCTCCTGGGAAAATAGGCATACTAACATCAGAGTCCTTGAAGGAGCCAATAGCACCAGCATCAAGTCCACGATCAACCGAAACCAACTCTGCTGGGCCAACGATATGCTTAGGATGCCTGGGTTTTGACTACCAAGTAAATCTTCCTTGGCCAGCTCAAGGAAAGGCACCTGAACGAGAGGAGTACAAAGGAAGCATTTCAAAAACTCCCTGAAGGCTTCCCTCAAGAAATGCAACTTACATGTCAACTCGTGGGAGACCCTCGTTCAGAAAAATTGACTTGGAGGAAACTCCTGTATGAAGGGACACAATTCTTTGAGAACACCTTGGCAAGAGGAAGTATGAAAAAGGAACTGGAAAAAAGAATGTCAATCATCCTAAGGCCGAGGACCACTTCCACCTCCAGAAATGCCTGCCAAATGTGCGGTCAGATATATGGTTGTAGGATCGGGCGCATCAGCCACACAAAGACCCACAAAACCCCGACCAGTGACACAGAATTTCCGCGTGGGCAATCATACTCGTTAGTGAGTGAAAATGATGACCTCCCTGCGCACCTCCACTCCTCATCTCTTTACAGCCCTCTCCTCCCCTGATCCACCCAGTCCCACCCACTGATTCTTCACTAAACCCTCCCCGCTCTGTATTTCCCTGTGGTGACCCAAAATTGTTGGCCAAGTGTACAACTAGCCATCCTTATTGCTAATGGCAGCCCCCGTAAATCTAGAACACCAAAATTGTTCCCACACCCTTTGCTCCCTTGATGTAAAACGAACCCCGCAAAATATTTCCAAGAGATTTCCTGTGCCTTAAGAAATCAGGCAGGGGAGGCCACTTGGTCCACTGAGCCGGTTCGAAATCCATCTTATATTTACTGCATGGCTACAGCTCTTGGGAGAGAATTTGAGCAAATGTTCCAGTCACGATGTGTCCTCTTGGGCAATATTTGTGAACACCGATAACTTATCAAGCACGTTTCATAATATTTGCTTTGATTTCATTTGAGTGTACCCTGCTGGCTTCACGGTCAGTTCATCCATTCCAAAACTTAATCATTAAAAGCAAACTTCTGTCTGAAATGTCCCGAGATTAGCGAAGGGGTTCAGACGGAAAGTCCTTTGTTTTGACAATATTGATGAATTTTCTCGGCAAACTTGTTGTTATCTTGCCTAATTCAGATTTCCTGAAAATTGGTTGCACAGTACTGGAACCGTGTACACTTGGAATGGGTTTTCAACAGAGGAGATCAAAGTCATGTTCTTAGCAGGACGAAACAACAATGTAGAGAACAGAACAATACTTGAGGGAATGATACACATGTTGCCACGCAAAGCAACTTTCCAAATTTGCTGAATGATAAAATTATTACACAGAAAACATCATTCACATACTTGGAAATTGATGTTAGCCTGAAAGCAGAAGTTGGCAGTGTGTTGGGATAATGCCAAAAGACCAAAAAATCCATAGACCAAGGCTAAATCTCTGGGGAGCTAGGTTCAAGTCCCACCACGGCAGCTGGTAGAATTTAAATTCAATTCATAAAATCTGGAGTTTAAAGCTACCTTTGGTCCCTAAGGTCTACCTACAGGACATGGACACCAACCCCTTCTCAAGCACAATTAGGGATGGGCAATAAATGCTGGACTCACTAGTGATTGCCCATGTTCTGTGGTTAAATCTGTAAAAATAAAACTAAAGAACAGTGGTCACTATTTTAGTTGGAGCCAACATCCCTGAATTGCCTTGAAATTAAAGGCTAATGTTCCTATTGCTGAAGTGACCAATCCAGTAGCAACATCAGAGTCGTAGAGTCATACAGCGTGGAAACAGACCTTTCGGTCCAACTCGTCTGTGCTGACCAAGTTTCCCGAACTGAACCTATTTGCCTGCATTTAGCCCATATCCCTGATGTCAAAACAAAATACGACTGGGGCTTTTTGAAAACACTTTCTTTCCTTGTTCGGTGTGAAATAGCAAGTTTGAATAAGAGTCAAGATACAGCTGAGTAGGTCAGGTGATGTCTTCTCTCGTTCTGATTGGCAGAGAAGGCATGGAGCACAACGATGGATACATCAGGCGACAGAAGTGGCTGGGTTTGGGCCCGAGGTGGGAATTTGAAAGTAGGACATCACCTTTCAGGATTGGGGGTGGAGGTGGGGGCTACATTTTTGTCCTGCCCTGGGTGTTTACCTTGATCAAGGACCGCAAATCCATTCAAGTGCAAATTCTTCAGGTCCTACACCCTCCAGGTCTTATTTTCAAAAGGTGAAGCCTGTTGTGAGAATTATCAGTCACAATCTGCTCACTCACCTCTCTTTTTAAGGCAGAGGGTCATTGCAAGGAGCAATTGTTGTAACATCAGACAGCTCATTAATTTGTTTTTGATTATGCTGTTAAAGGTGCACAGGGGTTGGCCATTTTTACCGGGATTACAAGGCTATGGCCATTTTTTGTGGTGCGGTGGTAATGTTCCAACCTCTGAGCTAGGAGGTCCAAGTTCAAGTCCCACCTGCTCCAGAGCTGTATCATGACATCTCTGATCTCACCTAGCACATGCCCTGTATGCCTCTGTCTGAGTCTTTTTGATCTGTACATCCCTGCTTACTATAATCTGCCTGTACCGCTGGTAAACAAATCTTTTCTGTGTAATTTGGTACACGTGACAATAAATCAATCAATCAAACAGGTTGATTAGAAAGCAGGAAGACTAAAGGTGTGCCTCACACTTCTGATCTTTGAATACCTGGTATATAGGGGTGGGGGCAGGTAACAGGATCTCCTCATGGATCTGCTCCTCGGCCTGGCCAAGGGGGTCATTAACGGTGGTGGGCTGTGGAGGGGGCCATAGTTGGTGATTGCCACCCTGGTGTCCAGGTGTCCTTGGAGAAGGAGCATGTGGTGTGCACTGATCCTCTCATGGCATTCAAGGTGAGGTGGACACCACAGGGGATACAATGATCCATCTTCCCCTCCAACCTCATTTTCAATTTAGCCCTCTCCCTCTTTCTTCCTTACCTTTTGGTGTTACCTTTGATGGTTTTTGCAGGTAGTTTAATCAATTGAGAACACGGGTGATTAGTCATGGTGGATAACAGAGGCTCTTATGGCTCAGTGGTAGTGTGTCAACCTCTGGGTGAGGAGGCCTGGCTTCAAGGTGTGTAGGATCATCTCTGAACATGTTGGTAAGAAAACTATCTAAAAGATCTTGAGTACCAGGAGGCTAATTAACTGACATATAACAGGACATAAGGGCTCTTATGGCACAGTGGTAGCATTCCTCTCTCGGTGCCAGGAGGCTTGAATTCAAGTCCCACCTTCTCTAGAGATGGCTTAGAAGGATGGGGGGTGATTGAAACTTACAGAATACTGAGAAGCCTGGATAGAGCGGACGTGGAGAAGATGTTTCCCTTAATAGGAGAGACTAGGAGCCAAGGGCACAGCCTCAGAGTGAAGGGACCAACCTTTAGAACTGAGATAATGGGGAATTTCTTCAACCAGAGGGTGTTTAATCTATGAAACTCATTGCTGCAGAAGGCTATGGAGACCAAGTCTTTCAGCATATTTAAGACAGAGATAGATAGGTTCTTGATTTGTAAGGGGATCAAGGGTGACAGGGAAAAGGCAGGAGAATAGGGTTGACAAATAAATTGGCCATGATTGAAAAGGGGAGCAGACTCGATGGGCTGAGTGGCCTAATTCTGCTTCTATGTCTTATGGGCAATGGAGGTAGATTGACCATTGACCTGGAGGTGGCTATTTCCAATGGCTCCAACGCAATATTACACAGGAGGCAGGCTGCCAGCTCCCAGCCCTGGGGAAGCTTTGTACATGCCATAATGGTGAAGGGAGCTGCTCTGACACCATGCTGCAGTCATCCCAACCACAGGGGAAGGCGATGGCCTAGTGGTATTATTGCTGGACTGTTAACCCAGAGACCCAGATAATATTCTGGGGACCTGGGTTTGAAACCTGCCACGGCAAATGGTGGAACTTTAATTCAATAAATTTCTGGAATTAAGAGTCTAATGATGTCCGTTGTTGATTGTTGGAAAAACCCATCTGGTTCACTAATGCCCTTCAGGGAAGGAAATTGCCATCCTTACCTGGTCTGGCCTACATGTGATTCCAGACGCACAGCAATGTGAATGACTCTTAACTGCCCTCTGGGCAACTGGGGATGGACAATAAATGCTGCCTGGCCAGCGACGCCCTCATCCCAGGAATGAATAAATGCTGCATGCACACCATTACCCCAGGCTCTGGTAGAATCCCTACTGCTGTACCTGTCACTGTTGGTGGCTTGGCATAGTTCATTGTGACTGTCGGTGTTGTTGTTCAGCTTATCTGTCACGTGTACATGTGACAATGCTCAGTGTGTCCATCTTCATCCAAGTGGACTGCTCATGCTGTACTACTCTTTACAATTCTCACTTACTTGTGTTGTGAAAGTCCACATTGTACATCAATAATCATCTAATGGTCTTATCTTTTGTTATTTTTAATAATAGATGTTTATGCTACATCGTACAGCTGCAGCCTGTAGTAGTCTGGGTGAAGTCATTGAAGATAGACATATAGGAATAGGGAGCTGGAATAGGCCATTTGGCCCATCAAGCCTGCTCCACCATTCAATATGGTCACGGCTGATCCTTTGTCAATGCCACACTCCCACTCTTTCCTGATGTCTCCAGTATCTAGAAATTTAACTGTTTCTTTCTGGAATATATTCAGTCACTCAGCCTCCATAGTCTTCTGTGGTTAAGAAGTCCATATGATCACCACCCTTTGAGTTAAAATTTCTCTGCATGCAAGCCCAAAATGACATAGCCCATAGCCTGAGACTGTGATCCCTTATTCTGAGAACTCTCCCACCTCCTCTCTCAGCCAGGGGAACTATCATCCCACATTCAGTCTGCCCAGCCCTATCTGAACAGTATACATTTCAATGCGGTCTCCTCTCGTTCCTCAAAATTCCAGTTAAGGCAGGTCTGGTGGACCCAATCAGGACCCTACTTTTACAGAGCATGGAATTTACAACATAGGCATTACAGTGAGGGTTAGGAGATGGTTATGACATTCTGTGGAATAAGTTCAAACTCATTTGTAAACTCAAGGGCTAGTCAGCAGCAAGGCAGGACTCACTACTGCCTCTGGAGAAAGCTGTCTACAATGGTTTTGCATTGAGTGTGATCCTACTTTCACGTTGCTGTTATCTATAGGAGATTCATAGTGTTGACCATTGGTGATGTTGTCAAGTGGGCCGAGCAGCCAATCAGACCAAAGAATTTTCACAGACTGCAAACCAGGAAATAAAACATTCAGATTATTGTTCATTTTTTAATTGTCCGCCAGAGAACGAAATAAGAATTGGCATTTGCATATATGGGGCCAAGGTAGAAACTGAACAAATGTGTAAAACAAATTATGTTTTATTACTTTAAAAATCATGGTACACTTATCACAGAATGATGGGAATGAGAACCCATGCTTATAAAATTAATATTTCAGGGCTAGAGAGCTGGGTAATGAGGAATTAGAACTTTGTACATTGTAAAAACTCAGTTGCACCTTGTCTAGCAAGGCATATTAATTAAAATGTTGTTTCTGGAAGGTGAGAATGGTGTGTAAAGGACACAAGGTTATGTCATTTCAGTGATTCTGTGAAGACAGCAGTGGCTGGCTCCATGGAGGTACAAAATATCACTGATAGCAACTCTCTGATTGAACTGCACATGACTGACCACCAGAGATTGTGGATCCTTCTACACAATGTTAACAATGATGACTGCTAAGATTTTCACCATCCTTACAACCATCAATTTAGATCCAAGGTAGATAAGCTATTTCTGAGGGTTATTGATGCAACTGAGATTTTTGTGGAGTTGGTACAGCCTGAATTTGGTTCTGCGGGTTCCATTAAAGCGTGATCATTATTTCAGCAATGACGGGTTATTTGTGGGGAGCACTAGCATGTCCTGGCGTGGACGGACTTGAATGCAGAGTTTCTGGCGCAGAGGTAGGGGCACTACCACTGTGTTCTAAGAGGTTCCTGCTGTTTTGATTAGAAGATACTTGTCTAATAACCATTCTGAGCCATCTGAGGTATCTTGACACCTTTGTGTAGATGCCATATTTTCCCTTCTGGGCACATCCTTCTCCCCAGCTGACAATGCCAGTCAAGAACCAGGTGCTCTTGTGTTCTGTGACATGCGGCCCACCACTGTCCCCTTGGCAGGAGTCTTTACTCTCGTCTTTGTAGCCAGCGCAGAACATGTTCTGAGACACCGGGTACTTGCTAGACTCAATGCACTTTGTCCGATCGACGTATGGCACTGTGAGGCGCTGGAGCTTATCAGCTGGCATCCCATGGTCAATGACACGGCCCCAACCACTGACTAAGGCATTTGATGTTTTCATCAGCACCGTGTCTGCAAATTCTCTTTGGGGCAGGCAGATTGGGACCACATTCTGGTTGAACTGCATGGGTTTCTTCAATAGCAGGACCGCAATATCGTTGTCGTAATTTTTGCGCTGGAACCTCTGGTGGGCAATGACTGCCTCGACCTCAAGCCGCTGTTCTGTGTGCTCGTCTTCCTTGACATCAAATTCACCTGGGGTGGGGGTGAAGGGGGCGAGGGGGGTGAAGGGGGCGAGGGGGGTGGGGTAACAAAAGATATGTGTCAACTGGTCAGTGACTCAGCCTTTTACAAATGTGTGGTGTTATTCATTGGACGATCAAATGTCCACCAAGTTGCTCACAAGCAATGAAATGAAAGAGTTTCCATTCTGCAAGCCCATTACATCCATTCTACAATTCAAACGACAATTGGATTTCCATAAGAATATAGGTTATAGGAGCAAGACGTAGGCATTCAACCCATCAAGCCTACTCTGCCATTCAATGAGATTATGGCTAGTTCATAGTTCATAGAATCCTTACAGTGTGGATACAGGTCCTTCAGCCCAACAAGTCCACACAGACCCTCAGAGCATCCCACCCAGACCCATCTCCCTAATCTACATAACCCTGAACACTACGAGCAATTTAGCATGGCCAATCCACCTAACCTGCACATCTTTAAACTGTGGGAGGAAACCAGAGCACCCGGAGGAAATCCACGCAGACACTGGGAGAATGTGCAAACTCCACACAGACAGTCACCCGAGACTGGAATCAAACCTGGGTCCCTGGCACTGTGAGGCAGCAGTGCTAACCGCTGAGCAACAGTGCTGCCCTGAGAATCTGAGAATCTGCTAATCTGAGAATCCTAAATTCCACATTACTCCTTGTAACCTTGATTCCCTTACTGATTAAAAATCTGTCTATCTCAGCCTTGAAAAGACATAATGACCCAGCCTTGACAACCCTCTACAGGAAAGAATTCCACAGATTCACTGCCCTTTGAGAGAAGAAATTCCTCCTCATCTCTGCCTTTACTGTGTGACCCCTTATTCTGAGATGATGCCCTCTGGTCCTAGATTCTCCCACAAGGGGAAACAATCTCTCCGCATCTACCCTGTCAAGTTCCCGAAGAAACTTGTATGTTTCAATAAGGTTGTCTCACATTCTTGTAAGCTCCAATGAGTATAGACCCAAACTACTCAACCTCTCATGACAGAGGTCCCTCCATGCTTGGTATCAGTCCAATGAAGCATCTCTGGACTCCCTCCAATGCCAGTGTATGTTTCCTTTGATAATCTATAGATTCTGTTAATGTAATGATGTGTCCTTGTGTGCTTCACAAAGGCAAAATTACATGTCCTCTGAAGAGGTCATCAGAGCAGATGACCAAAAAAATTGGGCCAGAAATGATATGTTTTATAGAGAGGAGGGAGGGGTGGAGAGGTCCAGTGAGGAGGATCCAGAGCTCAGAACTGGGATGGTCAACAGCAGTGTTGCTAAAAGCTGTGGTGAAGAATGCAGCTCAGAAAATCAGAAATAGAAGACAACTTCAATATCAGAGGCTTGTAGAATTGAAGGGTGTTAATGAGATTGCAGGAGGTTGGAGTGAAGCCATGGACAGATTTCAACCAGTTGAATCCATAAAATGAGCAGTTATTCCAGTCTCAGGTTAATGGTTCACACAATCTGTCATTCTGTCATCTCCAGGTAAAAGTGGGTCAGTTTTTGAAACAATTTTACCAAAAGCTTTACTTTCAAAGATGTATATCTGATAAACAAATCTATGTAATGAACAACTGATTACTGACATGCATGCACAGCTGTTGATTATAGTTTATTCTGAACTTCTTCGGTCAGCAGTTGATTACATTTTATTACTGACCTGTATGGATAACTATTTATTACATCTTACTACTGACCAGTGTGGTCAGCAATTATTTTACAGTTTATTACTAGGCACGGGTAACAGTTTATTACAATTTATTACTGACCTGTTGGGTAGCAGTTTACTACAGTTTATTACTGGCTTGTGTAGGCAGTAGTTTATTACAGCTTAATACTGACCTGTGTGGATAGCAGTTTAGTACTGACCATTATGCTCAGCAGTTTATTACTGACTTGAGTGGGCAGCAGTTTAGTACTGAAATGTGTGGCCAGTTTATTGCAGTTTATTACTGACCCACGTGGGCAGTAGTTTATTACTAACCTGTGTGGTCAGTCATTTGTTGCAATTTATCACTGACCAGTGTGGGCAGCTGCTTATTACATTGTATTACAGATCTGAGTGGTTAAGCAATTTATTACAGTTTATTGTTGACCTGTGTGGGCGTACTACTGAATGGTTGGCAGTTTAGTACTCTACTGTGTGCACTGCAGTTTTTTACAATATATTATTGACTTGTGTGTTTTGCAGCTTATTACTGACCTGCGTGGCCAACAGCTTATTACAGTTTATTTCTTAAACCAAAGGGTGGTTAATCTGTGGAACATATTGGTGCTGTGGAGGCCAAGTAATTGAGTGTAATTAAGACAAAGATAGATAGGTTCTTGATTAGTAAGGGGGTCAAGAGTTACTGGGAGAAGGCAGGAGAATGGGGTTGAGAAACATATTGGCTACGATTGAATAGTAGAGCAAACTTGATGGGCCAAATGACTTAATTCTACTCCTATATCTTATGGCCTTATGGATATCAGCAAAGGTTTCTAGAATATGTGTTAAGCCCAGATTGTACAAAATGATGCTGCGTTGTGAATGAACAGAATCCAGTTCAGATCAGTGTACAACACACCTGATAATGAATGAAGAGAGTGAAGAACAGCACACGATGACGATGATGAATGTATGATGATGTTGAATGACAGAAAGTGACAGCCAAGTTATGAAACAAGTGCAACAGAGAACAATACATAAAAGAAAAATACTGCAGCTAGCAACGTCTGTGCAAAGAGTTAACGTATTGAGTCAGGGTGACTTCTTCAGAACTGAGAATAATGTATATGTGTCCAGACAGGCAGACGATTACCAGATCAGAATGAACTGTCAAACTTCCAAAGTACAAAATTGAAATTTGAAATGTTAATTCTGTAAACTCTGTTTTACCTGTTCTTAGAATAATCAAATTCAGACACAGCCATATTTGTGATCATATTTTACCTTCGTTATGTCTCACAATCAGTATATCAATCTATCTTTAAGAGACATGTTCATAATATCACCACTGTACTGTTGCATGTGACTTGAGAGTAACAAGATTACTGGTATCTTTTGCTGATGAATAAATGTTGCTCTGTACAACTAAATAGCCTAACACATATGTATATAACAGCCAGCTGCAATAAGAATCTCTTGAATCTTTCAATACCGTATTAGTCATGTCCAGTTTCTTACGTTACATACAGTCATAATATCATTGAGCACAGAAAAAAACCCTTCAGCCCATCAAGTCCACGCTAGTGAAAAACAACCACCTAACTATTCTAATCCTATCTTCCAGCACTTGGACCGTAGGGTAACCATTTATCCTGTCTATTCTCTCTATGCCCCTCATAACTTTATACATCTCAATTATGCCCCCTCTCAATCTCCTATGCTCTAAGGAAAACAACCCCAGTCTATCCAGTCTCTTTTCATAACCAAAACTCTCGAGCCCAAAGGCAATATTCTGATAAATCTCCTCTGTGCCTTCTCCAATGCTGTCACATCCCTCCTATAATGTGGATTCCAGAATTGCACATAATATTCTAACTGTCACCTAACCAGCATGTTATACAGTTCCAGCTTAACTTCCCTGTACTTCAACTCTTCAAATCTGTGCCTCATTTTATAAAGGCATAAATGATAATAATAAATAATAATATGCTTTCTTAACCATTTTATCCATTTAATATCTTAGGGGACCAGTGGTTGTGCATACCACAATTCCTCTGATCCTCGGTGCTTCCTAGGGTCCTACAGTTCATCATTATTCCCTTTCCAGGCTTACGCTGCCCAAGTGTATCACCTCATATTTAAATAGATCGAATTCCATATGCCACTGATCAGCCCATCTGTCCAATGTCTATATCTTCTTGTAATCTAAGGCTATTCTCCTCGCTATTTACTACCCAACTGATTTTATATCATCTACAAACTTACTGATCGCATTCTTACATTCAAGTCTAAATCAGTTATATAAGTGACAAACACCAACAAGAGCCCCAACACTGACCCCTGTGGGACCCCACTGGACACAGACTTCCAGTCGGAAAAACACCCCTCAGCCATCACCCTCTGATTCCTGTCTCTCAGCCAATTGCAGATCCAATTTGCCAAATTTCCTTGAATTCCTTACCTTTGCTATCACTCTCCCGTACAGGACTTATCAAGAGCCTTGCTGAAGTTTGAGTAGACCACATCATAAGCATTGCCTTCAGCTACACATCTGGCCACTTCTACGAAAAATTCAATCAAGTTGGTCAGACATGACCTCCCCTTAACAAAACCATACTGATGGTTATTGATCAATCCCTGCCTCTCCAAATGCAGATTAATTCTGTCCCTTAGAACTGCTCCCAATAGTTTCCCCACCACCAAAGTTAGACTGACTGCCCTGTAGTTTCCAGGTTTATCCCTTGCTCCAGTCTTGAATAGTGTAATATGGGCATTGCTGGAGGCAAAACCCACATCAATTCTCAGAGAGAAGTATGGATAGTATAAATATTTTGTAAACCTGGATTGGAGAATTACTTCACCTGGTTTCTTGGTAAAATTGATCTTATTTAAATTGGAAATCAAAGAGGCCGGTTAGGAAAGGATAGTTACCGACAACAGCGGTGATCGTCGCTGTTTCATTCAGGCAATGAGCTGCAGTCACTACTAATGTCTCAGTTAGAATTGTGCCCCCACAAAATCCTTTGCCAGATTCATCGATTAGAAGAACCTGTTGGACAATTCAACATAGCATCAGGATAATCCTTAATTGGTCACATCAAAATTTAAAAAATCATTAAACTGAACACCAGGCAGCGTAAGAAATATTAAGACCCTGAAGCTTAATCAGGGAGTTCCACAAACAGTGTATTCTGCAATTGGAACCACTGGCATTGCTCATGGATAGAGAGCTAATTGAATTCAAAAGGATCGCTCAGAGAAAAAGAAAACACGAGCCAGCCAATCCTCCGTGGCAGTGCTCAATGTCAGAAATTGGTCTCCCTCAGATGAAAACACTAATGGATAAAATCCATCTGAATCTGGCAGCATTGCTTGTGGACAGTAAAACTAGATAATTCCTAATGTTGGTATTCAATAGCAAACTATTGGGAGGGAAGGCTGTGATGGGACTGGCGTATTAGATACAGACAGGATAAGTAACATTTGAACCAAATGTGAACCAGGCAATGACCACCATGTTATCTGTGCTCTGTCCTCGGTAGATATTTAAGCAAAGTAATTATTTAATATTTCTGCTGCCTCTCTGTTGTTTGTTTTTTTAAAAGTTTGGTTGCAGGCTGTGGGCGTCATCGGATGGGCCGACATTTATTGCCCATCCCTAGGTGCCCCTTGAGATGGTCATAATGAACTGCCTTCTTGAACTGCCGCAGTCCACTGGCTACAGGTCGACCCAGAATGCCTTTAGGGAGGGAATTCCAGGATTTTGACCCAGCGACAGTGAAGGAACGGCGATATATTTCCAAGTCAGGATGGTGAGCGGCTTGTAGGGGAACTTGCAGGTGGTGGTATATCTGCTGCCTTTGTCCTTCTTGATGGAAGTGGTCGTGGCTTTGGAAAGTGCTGTCTGAGGATCTTTATACCTTAAATATTACACCTTTGTTCAGAAAAGGTTGTCAAGATAAATCCAGCAACTACAGCCATTTAGGCCAACTTTCAGCATGGAAAGCCTATTAAAATAATAATAATACCGTGGGACAAAATTAATAATTAAATGGACAACTGCGGGTTAATTATGGAAAATCAACTTGCATGTGCAGAGGGAAAATCATTTTGAACTAACTTGCTGGAGCTTTTTGATAGGGTAACAGAGAAGTTTGATGAAAGCAATGCTGTTGATGTGGTGCACATGGACATTAGACTTTTGAACAAAGTTGTAGCTCATTTAATAAAAGGGACAATAACGAATGGAGACAAAATTAGCTGAGTGTTAGGAAACGCAGTGTAATGGTGACTGTTTTTCAGTGTGATTGAAGTTTGTAGAGCTTTTCCCTTGAGATCCATGTTGGCAGCTTTGCTTTTAATATATATCAAATGACCCAGAATGTGGTGCGCAGGGCATCAATTCAAAATTTGAGTAAGATACAATACTTCGAAGTATTGTGAACTGTGAGGAGCATAGTGTAAATCTTCAAGAGGATATTGAAAGGCTGATTGAACGGGCTGACAAGTGGAAAGTACAATTTAATGCAGAGAAGTGGTAAGAAGAACATGGAAGGTCAATGTGAAAGAAAGGCACAATTGTAAAGAGAGTGCAAGAGCAAAGGGATCTGGGAGTACATGTGCACAGGTCATTGAAGGTGACAGGATAGGTTGAGGGAACAGTTGATAAAGCATGTAGTGTTCAAGGCTTTGTTAATAGCAGCAAGACCAAGGTAGTTCTGTTGAACTTGTATTAGACACTAAGTCAGTTGGAGTACTATGTACAGTTCTGAGCACAGCACTTCATTAAAGATGTGAAGACGTTAGAGAGGGAACACAGGAGAGGTTTATGAGAATGGCTCCAAGGATGAGGAATTTTAGTTAGTAAGATAGATTGGAGAAGTTGGGGCTGTTTTTCTTGGGAAAGAGGAGGTTGCAAGGAGATTTGATCGAGGTGTTTTAAATCATGAGGGGTCTCAAATGGGAGTTGAGCTTTCATTTAAAAAGGAAAAATGTACAGGGCTACAGGGACAAGTTAGGAGAATGGCAGTAAAGGGAGATGCTCTTTCAGAGAGAGGTCAAAATATGTTCTGTCAAATGACCTTTTGAGTTGTGATAACTTTGTGATTATGTCCAGGGAATTACAAACCAGACAGTTTAACATCAGAGGTCAGAAAATAATGGGATTACTCAAGGATCAAATTGAAGAACATCATGAAACAAGAAAAATAATCATGAGGTGTTGAATAGTTAGCTTGAATTTCAAAAATAGGAAATGTTGCTTGACCAACCTTGAAACAAACTAGGTGGACAGAATTGAAAAGTGGGGAAGTTATGCTAAACCTGTACTGAGTCCTGGTTCGACCACATTTAAACACTGTGTGCATGTTCTCGTCCCCATCTTATCAGAAGGATACAGAGGCACTGTCCAGGGTGCAAAGAGGATTTAAAAGCACAATCATAGAAATGTGTGGGTTTACGAATTAAGATTGTATGAACAAACAGGGTCTTTTCGCTTGAAAAGAGAAAGCTTACGAATGACCTAATTAAGGTCTTTAAAATTCTGAAAGGCTTGATAGGATTAATAAGGAGGGAGTGTTTCCTCTAACTAACTCTAACTCTTACATCGGCAAAAGATAGTCACCAAGAAATCCAATCAGGAATTCCAAGATAGTAGGAACTGCAGATGCTGGAGAATCTGAGATAACAAGGTGTAGAGCTGGATGAACACAGCAGACCAAGCAGCATCAGAGGAGCAGGAAGGCTGACGTTTCGGGCCTAGACCCTTCTTCAGAAATGGGGGAGGGAAAGGGGGTTCTGAAATAAATAGGGAGGGGGGGGAGGCGGATAGAAGATGGATAGAGGAGAAGATGGGTGGAGAGGAGACAGACAGGTCAGAGAGGCGGGGTTGGAGCCAGTAAAGGTGAGTGTAGGTGAGGAGTTAGGGAGGGGATAGGTCAGTCCAGGGAGGATGGACAGGTCAAGGGGGCGGAATGAGGCTAGTAGGTAGGAGATGGGGGTGGAGCTTGAGGTGGGACGAGGGGATAGGTGCGAGGAAGGACAGGTTAGGGAGACGGGGTCAAGCTGGTCTGGTTTTGGGATGCGGTTGGGGGACAGGAGATTTTGAAGCTTGTGAAATCCACATTGGTATCAATCTTCCATCTTCTATCCGCCTCCCCCTGTCTCCCTATTTATTTCAGAACCCCCTTCCCCTCCCCCATTTCTGAAGAAGGATCTAGGCCCGAAATGTCAGCTTTCCTGCTCCTCTGATGCTGCTTGGCCTGCTGTGTTCATCCAGCTCTACACCTTGTTATCTCAGGAATTCCAAGACATTTTTTTCACTCAGGGACTGGTGAGATTTCACTCTGACAGGCAGTGATTGGTGTTGATGCATTGAAGAGGCATCTGGATAGCTGTATGAGGATGAAGGGAATTACAATGACCAATTTAGATGTGGAAAGATAGGGGCAGGCCCCAATGGAGCACAAACACTGGGAAGGGTTGGTTGAGCTGAATAGTCTGATTCTATACCACATATTCCATGTAAATCTTAATGTGATTTTGTCTAATCCTAGCTCACCAATGGAATTGAAGGCGATACATGTGGCATTATTTGTGGGCAGGGGTTAGCTTAGCTCAGTTGGTTGTACAGCTGGTTTGCGATGCCGAGTGATGCCAATGGTGGTGGATTCAATTCCAGCTGACGTTACTATGAAGGTCCCACTTTCTCAACCCTCAGGTTAACCCACCACCAGAGAGTGGGGCTATGACTACTTTACCTTATCTGCTTGTGGACAAAGCTAGTTGAATGCCATTGATCATGGACATGTCATTGTTGGCACCTTCCATCTGTGAGAGTGTGCCATCGAGGTCATCTCTGTTACACTTTGTTTGCACATTGCTTATGAACCTCATTTGTCACAGAGAGGAAGACAGCGGACTCAGAAGGTTTTCACTCTGAAAGCTCGGCTTTTCATTTCTGCTCATCTCTCTGAGTGCCTCTCATGGTCGCAGCCATCAGCAACTGTCTCCCAGTTGTCAGTGTCCCTGGCCCCCATCTTCCTGTTTCACTCCCAGGCATTCTAATCACAGGAGCATGGACAGCAAGGACGTTGTAATCCAGTGACTGGCAGTGTAAAGGAATCCAGGCAGAGAATAGGGATTTATGAAAGTTTGATCTATTCTGCAATGTACTTGCTTATGACCATTGAAAGCACACCCTTAATATGGACACTCCACTCACACCAATTGTATGATCTTTTGATCTCTCTGCCCTTGTTCTCTCTGCCTATGAACTGTGTGCCTATGTGCTCTCCCCTCTCACTGCACCTGATGAATGGATGAGAAGCAGTATCATTTTAGATGGGGACCTGGTGTGGAAATGATTGAAGGAGCATGTTTCTATCCTGCTGAATTGAATGAATGTACAGTTCAGTACCAAGGGTCAACTAACAGCGGAATGAGAAACGTGCTTGAGCACCAATATCTATGAACCTCAAAGGTTGAAAATAATGGATTACCTGCCATGGGCATTCTCCCAAGGGACAATCCTGTCCGCCCACAATCCTCACAATTTCGTCAGCGGGATTATGGTTGCTTGTTGGCTCATTAAATCTGTTACTGGTGTGGTTTGATGCAGTGGTCTCTGTTGGTGTGGTGCTGTTAGCTAACACAGCATCACTGTCGAAAACTGATCTTCGGGCTCTGTTCTTTGTGATGGTCCCACAAGGAAAAGAAACTGTTAAAAAGAAATAAACATTGTGCGTACATGTGTGTAAAAGTTATTTCAACCACTAGCAATTTGTGAATGGCTTTTTTTTGCAATGGAGGCCTGTAGCTCAGAGACAATCTCTATCCTTCTGCTGGGCAATTAGATCACTTATATTCCCAAACTCATGATCAATGATATACTGTCAGTACATCAATAATCACCGAATGGTGATTGTATCGTTGGATAGTAGACATTGTATTGTTCTATAGTTCAGTCAAAGAAGCAGTCCATTTGGCTCATCCAGGCTGGAAAATGCTATTCAGTCCCATGCCCCTGCTCCTTTCCCACAGTCCTGCATTACTTGCTACATTGGTTCAATCCCCTTGTGAAACTTGGTGTTGAATTTGATTGCATTACTGTTTTCAGACTTAGCATTCCATCACCTCTACTACTTTTGTCATTCATTTGCGGGGCATGGCCATTGTTGGTGACGCCAATATTTACTGCCCATCACTAATTGCCCTTGAGCTTGCTGAATAGAGAAAACATTCTCAATACCTCCTGAGTTTTCTCTCTTAAACCTATCTCTTCTGGTTGCTAATTCCCCTTCCAATATAACCACTTTCTCTCGATCGACTCTACGGGATTTTGAACACCTCTATTCAATCTTCCCTCCTCTGTTCTACAATCCCACATTTTCTGTTCTCTTCACAAACTGAATTTCGCTTTTGAGTCTGGGCAATAGTTGACATACTTGTGAGTTCACATACCAGGTCTCTAAAGATGACAGGTTAAGGTCAGAAAGCTGTCAAGAAAGCATTCACAATCCTTGCCATAATAAATAAAGGCATATGCTGGATTTCCCCAAGCTGGCGAAAGCTTTGCTGGAAGTTTGGGGACAGTGATGGTGGTGGAAAATTGGACCGAGGTGTCTCAGGTTGGTTTCCCAACATTTGCTGGCTTCAGAGTATTTTTCTGGCAGTGGGCTTTCAGCAACAGGACCGATCTTGGGAGGGATAAATCAGTTCCTGAGTTGTGGTCCTTAGTGTCAAACAGCATGTAGCTAATTGCATTGAGCATGTAGCATTGAGTATAGGAGTTGGATCGTCTTCTTGCAGCTGTAATAGACATTTGGAGTGCTGTGTGCAGTTCTAGTCGCCCTATTATAGAAGGGATGTTATTAAGCTAGAAAGAGTGCAGAAAAGATTTACTAGGATGCTACCTGGACTGGAAGGTTTGAGTTATAAGGAGAGGCTGGACAGGCTGGGTCTTTTTTTCCTGGAGCATAGGACGCTGAGGGGTGACCTTATAGAGGTTAATAAAATCATGAGGGGCATAGGTAAGGTGGATAACCAATAGCTTTTCCCCACTGTAGGGGAGACTAAAAGTAGAGGGCATAGGTTTAGGGTGAGAGGGGAGAGACACAAAAGGGTCCAGAGGGGCAGTTTTTCACACAGAGGCTGGTGAGTGTCTGGAACGGGATGCCAGAGGTAGTGGTGGAGGTGAGTACAATTTTGTCATTTAAGAAACATTTGGACAGAAACATAAATGGGATAGGTATGGAAGGATATGGACCAAATGCACACAAATGGGACTTAATTGTGAAAACTGGGCAGCATGGACAAGTTGAGCCGAAGGGCCTGTTTCCGTGCTGTAAACCTCAATGACTCAAAATTAATGCAATTTTAAATCGAGCCTGATGTCTCAGATGTAACAATTACATTTTCGATGCAGTGTAGTTAAGACATATGGAATAAACCTGTTCACTTTTCAAGTAGACTGAGCCTGTCTTCTGCCTATGTAAACATCATTCCCTACATGGTATCAAATATCTAGGCTAATACCAGTAAGGAGGGTGGATAGTGGTCACTGTATTCAAGATACCCAACATGAAAATATTATTGTGCACAGTTATGCAATCTTACAGAAGGCCCCACACAGCAGGCTGATATTGGAGGCAGCTTCACAGTGGCAGGTTGGGAATGCCATGACATGGTTTTGCACATCTGTGTAGGAAGTGCCAGGAAGGTTAACAATGGTACACCAAATGCCAGATGCATTCACCTGGAGATACCTTGACCTGCAGACTGATGCCTTTTTCACCATTAGGTGCTGGCTTCTGTCTTATGTCTGTGCCCACCCTCCACCTAATAATCTTAAACCGCTGACCGACAATGCCCTTAGGGAGGGAATTCAAGAATTTCGACCCAGCAACACTGAAGGAACGGTGATATATTTCCAAGTCAGGATGGAGAGTGGCTCGGAGAGGAACTTGTAAGGGGGTGGTGTTCCCAAGCATCTGCTGCCCTTTTCCTTCTAGATGGAAGTGGTCATGGGTTTGGAAGGTGCTGTTGGAGGATATTAAAAGTATGTAGGGACATGCAGATAAATCTGGGAAATAGCATTCGGATAGAAGATAGTTACGATTTCATTGACTTGCGGAGCATGCTCAACAGATCGAATGATTTACTTTTGCTCCTAATTGCTATGATCCCATGGTGCTGTGGGTGTCCTCTGAAATGAGCAAATACTCCCAATGCCTGGAAATGCTTAAAGTGCAGAAAACTACAGTGTAAGATTAGAAAAGGAAGGAAGCATTGTGTGATCAGGATATCAAAATCATTCTTTAGGCCTGAGCTCCAGCATAACATTCGATGTAAGACATTGTAGGAAGAATATCAAGGCTTTGCAGAGGGTGCAGTAGAGAATGACCCAGATGAGAACGAGGATTATTCTCCCTTGAGCAGAGACCTTTAAATGGAGTTTTAATGCACATCTATTAGTTTTGCCAGTTTGCAGTCAAGTAGTGGTTTAATATGGATTGAACATAAAAGAATGGGTGGGGAGGAATAGATCATGTAGCACTCATGACCCCACCATGGCCCTAGATTCCCAGGCTTCACTAGTCTCAGGAGAAGAATTCCAAACACAAAGGACCCTCCGAGGGAAGAAAATCTGCCTCATCTCTACTTTATATGGGAGATCCCTCAGTTTGAAACTGTGCCTACTAGTTCTCAATTCCATCATGAGTGGGAGTACCCTCTCCATTGACCCTATCAAATCCCCATTAAATCCGAAGAGCAACCATATCAGACTGGAAATGTTTACTCTGTTTCTCTCTCCCCAGATGGTGTCAGATCTGCTAAGTTTCTCCAGCATTCTATGCCTTAGTTGCCCTCCATTTCAATGAGGAACACGCACTTGTTCAGTTTAATTTACACACTTTAATCGTGTCACCATCTCATTTGGTTCTGATGAGAGCTTAATTATCTCTTCCCTCAGTCATGTTCAAGGGGTGGTGTAAGCAGGTGACATTTATAGAATCACGGACATACCTACTGTGAGGAAAGAGGCCATTTGGCCCATCGAATGTGCACCGATCATCCGAAGAGCATCTCATCCAGACCCAGCCCTTACCCTATCCCTGTAACCCTGTATTTCCCATGGCTAACCCCCCTAGCCTGCACATCCCTGGACACTATGGGAAATTTAGCATGGCCAATCCACCCTAACCTGCACACCTTTGGACTGTGGGAGGAAACCGGAGCACCCGGAGGAAACCCACCAGACACGGAGACAGTGTGCAAACTCCACACAGACAGTCACCTGAGGGTGGAATTGAACCCGGGTCCCTGAAGGCAGCAGTGTTAACCACAGAGCCTGAGGAGAGCACCTGTCAAACAATGGTACATTTTTACCTTGTGGAATACAGGATTTCTCATCGGAATGAAGCGCATAACCTTCGACACAGGAGCACTTGACACGGTTCTTCTGCACCCTGCAGTAATGCTGGCAGCCTCCATTGTCCAGATTGCAGAGCTGGGGGATGTCTGAAAGGAAACAAACAGGAGTCACAAAGCACACATAGCAACGCTGATTTTAACGCTCCTCGGGGGCGGGGGGAAGGGTGAGGGCGCTCATGAATGCAATAAAGATCAGGCCCTTCAGGCTCTGTGATCCTCAGAGCTCTCAACTGACAGCTCACCAGATCACTTCAATCCATCCATTCCCTCGCTCCTCATGGGGACAGGATATAATACCACTGAGTTAGAGAGCCAGCGAACCAGGCTAATACACCAAAAAAAACACAGAAATTGCTGGAGAATCTCAGCAGATCTGGCAGCATCTGTGGAGAGAGAAACAAGAGCTAAAGGCTCAGTGGCCATTCTTCTGAACATTCTGAAGAAGAGTCAATGGACTCGACACATTAACCCCTTTTCTCTCTCTCCACAGATGTTGCCGAAGCTAATGAGCTTGTCCAGCGATTTCTGCTTTTATTCACTTCAGATCTCCACTACCCGAAGTTCTTTATTTTGTTTCAATGCTCTGGGAATGTGGGTTTAAATCCTACCACATCAGGCTTTAAATTCAATTCATAAATCAGGCATTGAAAGCTAGTGTCAGTCATGGTGACACTGGCCATGACCATCATAAAAAAAACCCCATCGAGTCCACATTAAGAGGGCTAAAAGGGGTCATGAAATATCTTTAGCAAACAGGGTTAAGGAAAATCCCAAAGCCTTTTATTCGTACATAAGGAGCAAGAGGGTAAGTAGAGAAACGGTTGGCCCACTCAAGGACAAACGAGGGAAGTTATGCGAGGAGTCAGAGAAAATGAGTGAGATTCTTAATGAGTACTTTGCGTCGGTATTCACCAAGGAGAGGGACATGACGGATGTTGAGGTTAGGGATAATGTTTGATAACTGTAGGTCAAGTTGGCATAAGGAGGGGGGGAAGTGTTGGATATTCTAAAAGGCATTATGGTGGACAAGTCCCCAGTTCTGGATGGGATCTATCCCAGGTTACTGAGGGAAGCGAGAGAGGAAATAGCTGGACCTTAACAGATATCTTTGCAGCATCCTTGAGCATGGGTGAGGTCCCGGAGACTGGAGAATTGCTAATGTTGTCCCCTTGTTTAAGAAGGGTAGCAAGGATAATCCAGGTAATTATAGACCGGTGAGCCTGACGTCAGTGGTGGGGAAGCTGCTGGAGAAGATACTGAGGGATAGGATCTATTTACATTTAGAAGAAAATGGGCTTATTAGTGATAGGCAGCATGGTTTTGTGCAGGGAAGGTCATGTCTTACCAACTTGATAGAATTCTTTGAGGAAGTGACAAAGTTGATAGATGAGGGAAGGGTTATAGATGTCATATACATGGACTTCAGTAAGGCACTTGATAAGGTTCCCCATGGTAGGCTGATGGAGAAAGTGAAGTCGCATGGGGTCCAGGGTATACTAGCTAGATGGATAGAGAACTGGCTGGGCAACAGGAGACAGAGAGTTGTCGGGGAAGGGAGTTTCTCAAAATGGAGAACTGTGACCAGTGGTGTTCCACAGGGATCCGTGTTGGGACCACTGTTGTCTGTGATATACATAAATGATCTGGAGAGATGGTCTAATGAACAAGTTTGCAGATGACACTAAGATTGGTGGAGTAGCAGATAGTGAAGGGGACTGTCAGAGAATGCAGTAGAATATAGATAGATTGGAGAGTTGGGCGGAGAAATGGCAGATTGAGTTCAATCCAGGCAAATGCGAGGTGATGCATTTTGGAAGATCCAATTCAAGAGCGAACTATACGGTAAATGGAAAAGCCCTGGGGAAAATTGATGCACAGAGAGGTCCATTATACCCTGAAGGTGGCAACGCAGGTAGATAGAGTGGTCAAGAAGGCATACGTCATGCTTTCATTCATCGGACTGGGTATTGAGTACAAGAGTTGGCAGGTCATGTTACAGTTGTATAGGATTTTGGTTTGACCACATTTGGAATACTGCGTACAGTTCTGGTCGCCATATTACCAAAAGGATGTGGATGCTTTGGAGAGGATGCAGAGGAGGTTCACCAGCATGTTGCCTGGTATGGAGGGCGCTAGCTAGAGAGGTTGAGTAGGTTAGGATTATTTATATTAGAAAGACGGAGGTTGAGGGGGGACCTGATTGAGGTCTACAAAATCATGAGAGGTATAGACAGGGTGGGTAGCAAGAAGCTTTTTCCCAGAGTGGGGGACTCAATTACTAGGGGTCACAATTTCAAGGTGAAAGGGGAAAAGTTTAAGGGAGGTATGCGTGGAAAGTTCTTTACGCAGAGGGTGATGGGTGCCTGGAACGCGTTGCCACCGGAGGTGGTAGAGGCGGGCACGATAGCGTCATTTAAGATGTATCTAGACAGATACATGAATGGGCAGGGAGCAGAGGGATACAGATTCTTGGAAAATAGGTGACAGGTTTAGATAGAGGATCTGGATCGGCGCAGGCTTGGAGGGCCGAAGGGCCTGTTCTTGTGCTGTAATTTTCTTTGTTCTTTGTTCTTTGTTCATACCATCACACCCACAACTACCCCATCCCTGTAACCCTACATTTTCCACGGCTAATCCACCCTAATCTGCACATCCTTGGACACTGTGGGCAATTTAGCATGGGCAATCCACCTAACCTGCATATTATAGAATCTTAGAATCATAGAATCCCTACAGTCTGGAAACAGGCCCTTCAGCCCAACACGTCCACACTGACCCTTGGTCCCACCCAGACCAATCCCTCTATAAGCCACCTAAGCTACACATCCCTGAACACTACGGGCAATTTAGCATGGCCAATCCACCTAACCTGCACATCTTTTGAGTGTGGGAGGAAACCGAAGCACCCGGAGAAAACCCACGCAGACACGGGGAGAATGTGTAAACTCCACACATACAGTTGCCTGAGGCTGGAATCAAACCAAGGTCCTTGGTGCTGTGAATAGCAACTACTGAGCCACTGTGACATCAATTGTTGTAAAAACCCAATCTGGTCCACTAATGGCCTTTCAGAGAAGGAAATCTGCCATCTTAAACTGGTCTGGCCTACATGTGAATCCAGACCCAAAGCAACATGGTCGACTCTTATAACTGCCCTCTGAAATGGCTGAGCAAACCTCACTGTTCAAGGGGAGTTAGGGATGGGTGATGAAATGCTGGCCTTGCCAGTGATGCCCGTATTCTAAGGAAGAATAAAGAAAAACTATATAGAGCCTGTTAAAATGGCAGGCCTGTCCTGATATACAAAGATAGACCCTGTTGGTATGGAACATGGGTTCCTGCCTTTTGCTCAGTACAGCCAGTGAAACTTAAGAAGGTGACCTCCCTGGTGGTTTTCTAGTCCCTGGATAACCCAGGATGATTTCAACAGCTCAGTTTGCTTATTTCCATTGGCCAGACAGAGGTAAAATTGTGAGACCTCCAACTCTAGGCCAAACCTATCAGGGTTCAGGGGAGGCCGGACAAGCTAATGTTTACATGGGGTCAGAAGGGGTGGCAGGAGTGACATCTTCCTTCCCCCGCAAGCTTTACCCCTTCTGTCCTCCCACCTACTTCCAATGCCCTCACCCTGACTGCACTCTCATCCAGGGGTGCCACCCTGCACTGTTGACCTGATGCAAACATGCCGCTCCTCCGGTTGCAGATGGTCAATGCCCCCTCCCTGGGATCTTACCAATCTCACAGTTGCTGCCCTTGTAACCCTTTAGGCACTGGCAGTCATACCGGTTGATGTTATCACGACAGATGCCCCCATTCCTGCACGGGTTGGACTCACACTGATCGCCGTCTGCAAAAGTGGAAGAGAATGGCATCCATCTGAAACACCGCTGTGAAATTCACCACTCCCCATTTCCTGGAGATTCCCTCGGCTCTGGAGTGCCTAAGGTCATTCTCCGATCAAACAGCAAGGAGGAACTTCAAATATTCAACGCGACAAATAGTAAAGACTTCTTCTTCAGAACAATGAGCCATTTTTTTTGCAGTTAGTGGTCCCAAAATTGCACTGAGACTTCTACCTCTTCCCTAGTCCTTCTGAAGAAGTCATATCGGACTTGAAACATAAACTCTGTTTCTCTCTCCGCAGTTGCTACCAATCCTGCTGAGTTTCTCCAGTATTCTCCGTTCAGATCTCCAGCACCTGAGGCACTTTGCCTCTGTTTTTGGGGTGAGTAAAACTAGCTGCTGATTACATGGGTCATTGTTGTATGAGACTGTGCCCCTATCTAATCTCACATCCTGCTTGGAGGGGTCTATCTGAAAGTGGCAAATGTAGAGCTGCAGCATTTGCTGCTCAATGGGTTGAAAGTCATAGGCATTGCAGTGACACTTGGTTGAACAAACTGCTCCCCACGAGGTCCACTGGTGAAACAGGTAGTCTCAGAATTTCCTGCAATTTCTGTCCTAAATCTGACGGATACATACACCTCAAAACACTGCCTGTCACTCCGCACTTCAGGCACATTGGCTGGAGAGTTCCAGCCATTGACTGGACCTCAACCCTCAATGTCCCATTTAACTGCATCCTACACTATCTGACTTCCAACGTGTGTCTCAATGTACTTGCGGCTGTGGGGAGAGAGGGAATAAAGAGAAGGAGAAAGAGTGAGAGAATGAGAGAGAGAGTGGAAAGAAGGAGAAAGAGCAAGAGAGGTAGTGGAGAGAAGGAGAAAGAGTGAGAGAGGGATTGGAGAGAAGGAGAAAGAGAGGGAGAAAGGGAGTGGAGTGAAGGAGAAAGAGAGTGAGAGAGGGAGTGGAGAGAAGGAGAAAGATGAAAGAGGAAGTGGGGAGAGGAGAAAGAGACAGAGGAGGAATGGAGAGAAGGAGAAAGTGAGAGAGGGGGGAAGAGTGGAGGAGGAGAGAGGGAGAGGGAATCCACAATACAGAAGAGGAAGTGCTGGAGGTCATAGAAAACATAGAAGCGGATAAATCTCTGGGACCTGATGTAGTGTATCCCAGAATGCTGTGGGAAGTTCAGGAAGAAATTGCAGAAGCCCTAGCAGAAATATTTGTATCTTCTATAATCACAGGTGAGGTGCCGGAGGACTGCAGGGTGGCTAACGTTGTGCCTTTGTTTAAGAAATGCTAAGGAGAAGCCTGGGAACTGTTGCCCTGTGAGTCTGACTTTGGTGGTGGGAAAGATAAGATTTACATGCATGTGGAGAAACAAGGACTGATTAGGGATTGTCGGCATGGTTTTGTGTGAGGGAAATCGTGTCCCATAAACTCGATTGAGCTTTTTGAGGAAGTAACCAAAAGAAAAGATTGATGATAGCAGAGCAGTAGACGTTGTTTACATGGACTTCAGTAAGGCCTTTGACAAGGTTCCACATGGTAGACTGATTTGTAAAGTTAGATCAGATGGCATTCAGGGACAGCTTGTCAATTGGACACAAAATTGGCTTGCCAGTTGGAGACAGAGAGTGGTGGTGAAGCGTTGTTTTTCGGTCTGGAGGCCTGTGACCAGCAGTGTTTCATAGGGATCGGTGCTGGGTCCACTTTCGTTTGTCATATTTATATAAATGATTTAGATGAGAATATAGAAGGCATGGTTAGAAAGTTTGTGGATGACAGTAAAATCAGTGGCATAGTGGACAATGAAGAAGATTATCTAAGATGGCAAAGAGATCTTAATCAATTGGGTCAATGGGAGAAGGGGTGGCAGATGGAGTTTAATTAGGATAAATGCAAATTATTGCACTTTGGTGAAAAAGAACAAGGCTGGACATATACAATAAATGAAAGGCCATGGGTAGTGTTATAGAACAGGGGTTCAGGTACATAATTTTTTGAAATTTGTACCACATGTAGACAGGGTGGTTAAGAAGGTGTTTAGCATGCTTGCCTTCGTTGCTCAGACCTTTGAGTATAGCAGTTGGGACGCCATGTTGAGGTTGTACAGGACATTGGTGAGGCCTCTTCTGGAATACTGTGTGCAGTTCTGGTCACCCTGTTATAGGAAGGATATTACTGAGCTTGTGTGGCTTCAGAAAAGATTTGCCAGGAATGGAGGGTTTGAGTTATAAGCAGCAGCTGGATAGGCCGGGACATTTTTCACTGGAGCATAGGAGATTGAGGAGCGACCTTATATAAGTTTATAAAATCACGAGGGATATGAGGTCGTAAGGTAAATGACAAGGGTCTTTTCCCTAGGATGGGGGAGTTCAAAACTAGGGGGCATATTTTTAAGGCAACAAGAGAAAGGTTTAAAAAAGATATGAGGGGCAATTTTTTTTACAGGAAGAGTGGTTCATGTGTGGAATAAACTGCCAGAGGAGGTGGTAGATGTGGGCACAGTTACGATGTTTAAAAGACATTTGGATAAGTACATGAATTGGAAAGGTTTGGAGGGATATGGACTCACTGCAGGCAATGGGGAATAGCTTAGTTTGGGAACATGGTCAGCTTAGACTAGTTGGTCCAAAGGGTCTGTTTCTATGCTGTATGACTTTCTGACTCTGTAAATGGTGAGAAAGAATGAGAGGGAGTGGACAGAAAGAAGGAGTGGGGAGGGAGTGGAAAGAAGCAGACAGAGAGGATAAAGAGTGGAGAGAGGATGAGAGAGATCACAGAGAATAGGAGAGGCTTGACCGTAATATTTCCAAAGCTCTTTCTGTACATTAATCATCTTTGATGCTTCAGTCCCAGCTCCGATGCGTCTGCCTAAGACCCAATCCTACAGTCCCATCATTACAGTGGGAAAGTTTAGTTAGCACAACACTGTGATCCCTAAACTTCACCCATACTCCCCTACTCTGACAGGTAGCTCTCTCACTGTACAAGCTCACTTGGATTCTGTCACCTACCATTGCTATTGGGGCTAAACAATAACTCAGACAGAGGGACTCAAACTTAACAAAAATACAAGAAAATGAATACTCACCTACATACTTATTCCAATATTCGTCCTGAAACAAGAAGATGATAGCATGTCAGTATATGCAATGTTATAGAGTATTGAGTGAAGGCAGAGAGGGATATTGTAAACAGCATCAAACAGGGAACTCACTGTCATTATTGTGGTGAGACACAGCCCTGCCTCACCAGTGCTGTCCTTCCTCAGGACTGCACAGTTTAATCCAAGTGAGCTGGTTTACAATCCATTCCCCATGCTAGTTAAACATCACAAAAAAAGAAACAAGCAGTCGTCAGAGCTGAATGGAAAACAAACCAACTTTTAGAAAGGGAACAGCAACTTCTGCAGCATGAGACAAAGGTGCTGATTGGTGGGACTGTGGTTGCTGTGATTGTAGCAGGAACTGTTAACTGTTTAAATTCAAACCGACCAAGTCAGCTCTAGTGGGGTTACAGCAGAGATTGTTTGTCTCCATGACCCCTACCTCATCGCAAAGGTACAATGTGTGGAAACAGATCTTTTCTTTACAAAGAGCAGGGCCTGGTGTGTGAAGATGTGTAGCTTCCAGCATGTACAAATGGATCAACCCTGTGATCCTCATTGATAATCTTCAATTGGTTCTCAACATAACTCTTGAATTAAGTTAGGGTTTAGAATTATTTGGTAAATGCTGTCCACCACTAATGTTGGACACTATGATCTCACCATGGTTTTTTAGGGAAAAGGTAAAACTAAAAGTAGTCAGTGAGACTGATGACGTTGATAACATCGTAGAGATGTTGATTTCTGTTGGGCTAGATGTTGGAAGTGAAGAGTAAGAAAGCAGTTAGGAGATGAAGCTGGTGAATGTACATCAGGATGTTGATGCTGGACCTGATGGAGCATTCAATGTGTAAAACAGCCTGAGCTTCCTTCCAACAAACTCTCTGGGTTGTTAATCCCATAAGGAGGGTCTTGTAATGGCAGGTGTTGGAAAGTGATCTATAAGATCACTGGGGGTGACCTTATACACGTTTATAAAATCATGAGGGGCGTTATCAAAGTGAATGGCAAGTATCTTTTCCCTAGGAAGAGGGTATTTCAAAATTAGGGGGCATATTTTTAAAGTGAGAGGAGAACGATTTAATAAAGACACAAGGAGCAACTTTTTTTACACTGATTTGTGTGTGGAATGAACTTCCAGACGAAGCGGTGGAAGTGGGATACAGTTACAACGTTTAAAAGACATTTGGATAAGTACATGAATAGGAAAGGTTTGGAGGGATATGGGCCAAGTGCAGGTAGGCGGGACTAGTTTAGTTTGGGATTATGGTCGGCATGGACTGGTTGGACCGAAGGGTCTGTTTCCGTGCTGTATGACTCTATGACTGGTGGACTGTGAGGTTCATGGTGAATGGAGAAAGACTTGTCAGAAGTGGGAGTGAGATTGGAGTGAGCAGTGAGATGAGTGGTTAAGTGGGAGAGAAATTGCTGTGGAATGGGGGGACGATTGGTGCGAAACAGGTGTGAGATTGTTAGGAGCTGGGAGATGAAATCTCCATCATCAGCTCTCTGCTTGAAGGCAGGGTCACCCTGGACAGAGAGGCAGTCATCACCACGGGTAGGGCAAAGAAGCAGGATCTGAATCCACCCCAACCAAGGGAATTGTACCCTGACCCTTCAATACCAATCTGATCCACATGGACTGCCCTGCCAAGGAATACAAGTCGCTATGGCAACATACACTTTTACCTGCGTGTGGCAGCCGGGAGCTATGGAGACTGATGACGAAGACTCCGATTTCTCTCAATTACCCAGCTGGCCACGAATCTCTCCTGCCTTTGCTGCCGTGTGTAGGGGGGGATTTACACATTGATTCTCAACCAGTTTGGCCACATTACACTTCCTTTGGCCATCACGGATAGAAATCAAAGCCAAAGCTTCAGGCTCAGAGGCAGGGTCGTCACCTCCTGTACCACAAGACCTCCCCATGGGAGATATATTAAGGACAGGCGCTCCTGTCTGAAGGATTCATGTTTGGTGAAGTAACAGTCTGTGCCCTTGCCTGGCATAACAAGTTAGTACAGGACACCATGGACAATGATCTGCTCTCACCATACACCCCTTGTCAAAGTCTACAGTTCCCATACTTCCCAGCAGCTTGTACGCCCAATATAATACCCTCTTTGCTAAAAGCCAGAGGCGCACCAGGATAACATTAAGTCTATTTCCAGGCAGGATTGCAATCGACTTGGTCATGTACCAGGCACACTGATGCAGAACCTCTGATCGGAACCTCTCTGATGTTGTGCCGCCTTGAGTAGTCCTGGAACTGGCAGGGGTTGAGGGAGTGGCAGCAGATCAGAGGGGTTCAAGAATATGATCGGGTTGGTGGGGGGAGGTGGTTGGATGGTGGGGATAGCATACAATCATACAGTACAGAACAGGCCCTTTGACTCTGTACTAACTAAGCTACACTAGTCCTCATTCTCTGAACTATAGCCAGAATCTTGAATGTTCTGACATTTCAAGTGCTCTCCCAAGTACTTTTTAATGGTCGTGAGGTTTCCCACCTGAAGGCAGTGCTTCCCAGCATCCTACCACCCCACGGGTGAAAAACAAATTCCCTCTAAACCTCTGCCTTTCACCTTAAAATTATACCTCCCTTGTTGCTGATCCTTCGACTAATGAGGACAACTGCTCTCTATCCACCCTGTCCACACCCTTTATAATCTTATCCATCTCTATCATGGGAACCCCCTCAGCCTTCTCTGCCCCAGAGAAAACAACCTGAGCATATCTAGTCTCTCTCCATCTCTGGAATGCTCCATCCCAGGCAACATCCTGGGAGATTTCCTCTGCACCCCCTCCAGTGCATTCCAGTGACCAGTGGGCTACCATAGGGATCAGTGCCTGCACTGCGGCTATTCACAATATATGTTAATATTTCAGATGAGGGAACTAAATGTAATACCTCCGATTTTGCAGATGGCGCAAAGCTTGGTAGGAGGGTGAACTGTGAGGTGGGTGCAGAAACGCTTCAGTTTGATTTGGACAAGTTGAGTGAGTGGGCAAATGAATGGTAGATGCACTGTAATGCAAGTAAAAGTGAGGTTATTCGCTTGGTAGCAAAAACAGGAAGGTGGATTATTATCCAAATGGGGATAGATTGGGAAAGGGGGAGGTGCAATGGCACCTGGGTGTCCTTGTACTCCAGTCACTGAAAGTAAGTGTACAGGTACAAGAAAGTAAGGTGTAGCAGGCAGCGAAGAAGGTAAATGGTATGTTGGCCATCATAGTAAGAGGATCCGAGTGCAGGAATAGGGATGTCTTGCTGCAATTGTACAGGGCCCAGGTGAACCCACACCTGGAGTACTGTGTGCTCCATACCTGAGTTGGGTCTCCGTACCTGAGGAAGGATGTTCTGGCGATGGAGGGAGTGCAGCAAACATTTACCACACTGATCCCTGGGACGGAAGAGAGACTGGATCAGTTCTAGATAGGACTATATTCAATAGATTATAGAAGAATCAGAGAGGACCTCGTAGAAATCTATAAAATCCTAACAGGTCTATGCAGGGTAAACATGGGAAGGATGTTCCCAATGACTAGGGAGTCTAGAAACAGGGATCACAATTTAAGGATACAGGAGAGACCATTGAGGACTGACATGAGGAGAAATTTCTTCACTCAGGAAATTGTGAGCCTGGGAATTCGCTGCCATTGAAAGCAGTTGAAGCCAAACTGTTGAATATTTTCAAGAAGGAGTTAGAATTACAGTTCTTTGGGGCTAAAGGGATCAAGAGGTATGGAGAGAAACAGGGAACAGGATACCATGTTGTTAGATCAGCTGTGATTATATTAAATGACAGAGCAGGTTTGAAGGGCTGAATGGCCTACTCCTGCTCCTTTATTTTATGTTTCCACGGTTGTCTCCACTTCCACCGTCTTTGACGGCAGTGATTTCTCAATCATTTCCACTTGCTGTGTTTAAAAGCTTCTTCCTCACGTCTCCCTGCATCTCTTACTCAAACAATCTGTTAAAAATGTATTGTTTGTGGGATATAAGTGTCACTGCTAAGGACAGTATTTGTTCACCCATCCCAAATTGTCTGGTGGGGGGCACAGTTGAGAGTGTGCATCGCGATGCGTCTGGAGTCATGCATAGGTCACATTGGTCATATTGTAATATTTAAATTTTAACTTTGTTCCTCATTTCTTTCTACCTTGTCCTTAAATTTTTGTGTGGTGACATTGAAATTTTTTACTGTACTCCTGCACTTTTATACTTGAGTACATGTGGTAATAAAGTCTAAATCTTAAAAAAAAACTAATAAAAAAGGCAGATTTCCTTCCCTAAAGGACATTAGTGAACCAGATACACTTTTTTAAATATAAATAATGACATGCTTGCTATGAGGCCAGCTTGTAATTCCTGATTTTGAGTGAATTCAAATTTCACCATCTGCCATGGTGGGATTTGAATCCATGTCCCCAGAGCACTAACCTGAGGATCTGAATCACTAGTCTAGTAATGATACCACTGCACCACCACATCTCCTTACCCTAGAAAGGTGGTGAATGGCTTTTTTCCGAATGCCAGTGTTGTTTTTAATGTAACTGCACAGATTACTTGGACACCCATACTCAGGACAAGTCAACTCAGGATTCACTGCACTGACATGCGGCTACAGGAGTCACAAGTAGATCAGGCTAGTGAGGGATGTCAGGTCTCCATCCCCTAAAGCCTCCGGCCCATCAGGTTTCCGTGGAAATCTGACAGGGTTTTCTCGTCGCTCCCACTGGAACCAGATTTCTTATGTCCCCATGGAATTCCACTTGGCAAACCTGCCTGGAATTTCAGGTCACCACTTTGCTGATCCTCTATCACAGAGACACCCTAGCCTACCAGCCGGAAAAAGCAGAGCACGCACGAGAACTGAGAGCTATGTGTGAAATGCCTCGGTGTGCTCACAATATGAGTGAGATCGATACAGAAGTGTCTCTATTTGGAGCCTCTTAAGGTGATAATGAAGTACCAACAATGATGTTCCTGGCATATCCCAAAGTAAATAAAAGTGACTGAAAGTTTAAATGACTGGATTGGTTAACTCATCTCATATCAGGGAAAGAGAGAGAAACGTAGGAATTGGGAAAAAGTGTAAATCATTTGGCCCTTCGAGCCATCTTTCAATATAATCATGGCTGAACCTCAATCGCGAAGCCGTAGCCTCTCTCTCTTCCTATACCCTTGACACCTTTAGTTTCTAGAAATCTATCGCTTTCCTAAACACGTTCAGTGATTGGTTCTCCCTCTCCCATGGTAGAGAATTCTATAGTATTGGATTGATTGAAGAGATATCTCCTCATCCCTGGGATATTGCACTGTTCAGACAAGGAATAGCTAAGAGGAGCAATTGAAGATAGAGATCAGAAGTACTGCTGCTTACGGTTCGCTGGTCATTTTCAAAGATTTCTCTCACTTCTTCTTTCGAGCACCTTTCTTCAATGCATTCCCTCTCCACGTCACCTTCTTTAAGTTCCTCCAGAAAGCTGTTTGCCCGCTTTTGTCGTGCTAGCATGTTGTTGGCCATTTCATGGGTCAGAAACACTTGGACAGAGGAAAACGATGAACAAATCGGTCAGTAGCTGTCATTCCCATTCAGTTTGTCAGGAGCTTACAGGGTGGGCTTGTGGTGAGGGGGAGGACAATGAGAAAGACACAATTGGCCCTACAGAAGCAGGGCCTATCCCTGACACCGATTGTACCATGGCCTATCCCTGGTTACGTATAGAACCAGGGCCTACCCTGGTCACGTATAGAAACCAGGACCTATCCTGGTCACGTATAGAAGCAGGGCCTATCCTGGTCACGTATAGAACCAGAGCCTATCCTGGTCACGTATAGAACCAGAGCCTATCCTGGACACCTACAGAAGCAGGACCTATCCTGGATACCTATAGAAGCTGGGCCTCCTGGGCACCTATAGAAGCAGGGCCGATCCTGTGCACCTATCGAAACAGGGCCGATCCTGTGCACCTATCGAAACAGGGCCTATCCTGGACACCTATAGAAGCAGGGCCTATCCTGGGCACCTATAGGAGCAGGGCCTATCCTGGATACCTAAAGAAGCTAGGCCTCCTGGACACCTATAGAACCAGGGCCTATCCCGGACACGCATCAAACCAGGGCCTATCTTGGACACCTATAGAACCAGAGCCTATCTTGGACACCTATAGAAACAGGGCCTATCCGGGACACCCATCAAACCAGGGCCTATCTTGGACAC
>NC_063342.1:73801274-73806642 GCF_021869965.1 Rhincodon typus
ATCCGGGACACCCATCAAACCAGGGCCTATCTTGGACACCTATAGAAGCAGGGCCTATCCCGGACACCTATAGAACCAGGGCCTATCTTGGACATCTATAGAACCAGGGCCTATCCCGGAAACCCATCGAACCAGGTCCTATCCCAGACACCTACAGAACCAGGGCCGATCCCAGACACCTATAGAACCAGGGCCTATCCATGACATCCATAGAAGCACTGTAGAATCAGGGTTTATTCCGGACACCTATAGAATAAGGACATAACTCTGACACCTATGGAATCAGGACTTACAGGACTATCAGCCTAGCCCTGAATATTAGAACCATCAGTCTACTGTTTAGCTATATTAGCTATTTAGATTCAGTGGTCTATTCTAGACATATGGAATCATAAGGCTTATCACTGCACTATATAATCTTGGACCTGTTTCTAATCTATAGGGGCCTATAAAATCATCAGCCCATCCCAACTTATGGAATCATGGACCTACCTTTGACTTATAGAATCATCAGCCTATGCCTGACCTGTGGAGTTATTGAATGCTCTATGCTGCTTAGAATCCTTGGCTTACGTCTGACATATAGAAACATCAGCCTATCCCTGATCTATAGAATGGTGGGTAAAAACAGAAGGTGCTGGAGAAGTGCAGCATTTTTGATGGCACCTGCACTCTGATGAAGGATCATTAACATATATAATCAGGGGCCTATTCCTGACCAATAGAATTATCACCCTATCATTGACTTATACCTTATCTCTGACTGGTAGAATCATCATCCTGTCGCTGACTTATAGAATCATGTCCTTATCTATGACCTATAGAATCATCACCCTATTGCTGGCTTATAGAATCATGTCCTTATCTCTGCCCTATAGAATCATGATCCCATACCTGACTTATACAATCATGGCCTTAATTCTGACCTATGGAATCATGGCCCCATCCCTGACTTATAGAACTACCACCCTACCTCAGATCTGTAGAATCATGATCCTATACCTGACCTTGTAGAATCACAATCCTATCTCTGACCTATAGAATCATGATTCTATCCCTGACCGATGGAATTATGGCCCTATCTGTGACCTATAGAGTCATAATCCATTCCTGAACTATGGAATCACAGCCCTATAGCTGACTTATAGAATCATGGCCCTATCACTGGCCTACATAATCATATTTGTATACCTGACCTTGTAGCATTATAATCCTGTCCCTGACCAATGGAATCATGATTCTACCTTTGACCTGTAGAACCATGGCCCTACAGCTGACCTATAGAATCACGGCCCTATCCCTGACCTGTAGATTCATGACCCGATAGCTGACCTATAGAATATGTGACCTAACCTTGTTGAATGGAATCATCAGCCAAACAGAGGTCATTCTGGCAGGTCCAGGGAAGGGCCCCAACATCAGTAGGGCTGGCCCAGTTACAAAGACCATTTGTTATTGGAACATTGGAAAGTGTTGGAGAGCGGTCACCTTTATTTTAGGATTCACCCTCCCCCACAACATCCCTCACGGCTGCTGCATTCCTATTGACCACCTCCAGCCTTGACAAGGGCAGCCCCACCGCCTCCGTTTCCACGGACCCCTGCTCCACCCACCCCTCCCTCCCTAAACTGACCTTCCATATTCGGAATTCCTGCCTGACCTCTAAAACCTCGACGGAGAACCCAGATAAAACCCCGGGGAATGTGGGACTCTGAGCCCCCATCCTGAAGGCAGGATCCCAGGAAAAATCCCAGCCCTGGGAGCCAACGATCAGTTGCTCAAGAAACATTTTGCCGATGGGTACACATAACCCTTGAACACTGGGACACGGAATACTTGTAAAAATGGACTGGAATCAATAATCACTGCTGAAATGATCTAATGATTGCAACTCCGATGTTTAGTAGCCGTGATCAGACGGAGTGGCTCTTGTTCAGGGAATCCAACATGTCCCAAACACAGATCTCGGACAGACCATGCCCTGATGGGCAGTTGATGGGTGCATCCCCAAATAACGCTGTTTTCAAAGATCAATCATTGCACAACCTGGCTGAGGGAGGGAGGCTGGGGAACGAAACTCCCCTAAGATCGCAAACTTTATACTGTCGTTGGGCGCGGCTTGTAAAATGGAGAATCTTTGCCTGCACAGCGGTCGACAGAAAGACCGTACCTGGAGTTTCAGCAGCTGTGGGGTGAAGCAACAGGAAAAGGGATGTAGCCCAGAGAAGTCTTGCCATGCTTCGTTGGTGCTCGCTGACTCCTCCTGCATCTGAATTTCAGTGGACGGCCCGAGTGAACCAAGGTTCAAAGATCAACAACGAGGGCTGCAAAAAATAAACCACTCGATTCCCTATCGACCCTCAATCTCTGGCGTTCAGAGTGACTCACAATCAGCAGGTCGCAGTCCCCTTGCGATCAGTGTGCTCAGAGTGCGAGAACTGGGAATATACAATAGTCAAGGCTCAAACAAACACCCCCTCCCCCAACTCCCATGAACAATAGGAGCAAGCTCACTGTTTCAGGGCTGAGGATATTTCCATTGGTTCTGTTTTTTTGACTGGTGGGCATCAATATCCCAATGTAACATCCAACTCTTCAGGGGGAGGCAATGGCCTAGTGGTATTATCACTAGCCTGTTAATCTGGGAAACCCAGCTAATGCTCTGGGGGACCTGAGTTCAAATCCTGCCACAGTGGATGGTGGCATTTGAATTCAATAATAATCTAGAAATAAAAGTCAAATCACTATTGTCAGGGAAAAACCCATCTGGGTCACTAATGTCCTTTAGAGAAGGAAACTACCATCCTTACCTGGTCTGGTGACTCCAGACCCACAGCAATGGGGTTGACTCTTAACTGCCCTCAATTAGGGATGGGCAATAAATGCTGCCTGGCCAGTGACACCTTCATCTGGTGGATGAATAATTTAAAAAAAAATTCTTCCCTCAATAAAGATGCTGAGTTTGGTATTTCTTTACTTATTGCACATCCCTAAATGCCCTGGGGAAAGTGGTGGGGAATTGTCTCCTTACATTGCTGCGTATAGGGGCAGGCTGTTCCAAACCAGGAGTCAGGACCCCAAGCTTCAAGGCTGTAATGACCAAACCGTCAACCTGACCCCCCCGGGTCTAATAGGTCATCCATCCTGTCTCCCACCACTGCTCGCTGAGGGGTGACGACAGTTTGCAAGCCTTGCGATAAGGTCACAGTTGGGGAGAGGTTTGGGTAAAACTGGTGTAACAATCCCATTAGGGAAGGAATTGCAGGGTTTTGACGCAGCGACAGTGAAGGAACGGCAATTTATTTCCAAGTCAGGATGGTGATTGGCTTGGAGGGGAACGTGATGGTGATGAACATTGGCGGTGTTCCCATGTATCTGCTGCCCTTGTCCTTCTAGATGGAAGTGGTTGTGGGTTTGGAAGGTGCCATCCGAGGATCTTTAGTGAATTACTGCAGTGCATCTTGTAGATAGTACACACTGCTGCTGCTTGGAGGGAGTGGATGCTTGTGGATGTGGTGCCAGTCAAGCGGCTGCTTTGTCCTGGATGGTGTCAAGCTTCTTGAGTGTTGTTGGGGCTGTATCCATCCAGGCAAGTGGGGAGTATTCCATCACACTCCTGATTTGTGCCCTGTAGATGGTGGACAGGCTTTTGGGGAGTCAGGAGTTGAGTTACTCAGTGCACAAATCCCAGCCTCTGACCTGCTTTTACAGCCACTATATTTATATGATGAGTCCAATTCACTTTCTGCTCAATGGTAATCCCTGGGATGTTGCATTTGAACATGGACTGCTTCAGTATCTGAGGAATTGTGAATGTTGCTGAACATTGTGCAATCGGCGGCGAACATCCCAACTTCTGACCTTATGATGGAGGGAAGTTCATTGATGAAGCAGCTGAAGATGGTCGGGCCTAGGACACTACCCTGAGGAACTGCTGCAGAGATGCCCTGGAACTGAGATGTCTGACCTCCCACAAGCACAACCATCTGCTAAGCATGACCAGCCAACAGTGAGATGCCGCCACCACTGCCCACCACCCCCCGCCCACACACCCCCAGGTTTCCATTGACTCCAGTTTTGAGAGGGCATCTTGTTGCCACACCTCCAAGTGTCCCCTTTAAGGTCAAGGGCTGTCCCTCTCACCTCACCTCTGGAATTCAGCTCTTTTGTCCATGTTTGAACGAAGTCTGTAATGAGGTCAGGAGCTGAGTGGCCCTGGCACAACCCAAACTGGGCGTCAGCGAGCAGGTTATCGCTGAGAGAATGCAGCAGCTTGAAAGCAGTATCAATAACCCTTTCCATCATGATACTGATGATTTCCACTTGTTTTGATGAGGGCACATGATCGTGCACAGGGAGCTCTTGGGGTTGAGTTATAATGAGGCTCTGCCTGGGATCACAGGAGATGGGTGTGAGAGCCGTCAGAGTCTGCTGTCTTTCCCTGGGGACACACTATATGTAACTCTCATTTAATGGGGGGGCTGCTTAGCTCAGTTGCAATGCAGAGTGATCCCAACAGAGTGGGTTCAGTTCCTCCACCAGCTGAGATTTTGATGAAGGATTCTCCTTTGCAATCCTTGCCTGTGGCACGTTGACCCTCAGTTTAAGCCACCACCAGTTGTCTCTCCAATGAGAGAGCAGCCCCCTGGTCTGGTAAGACTATGGTGACTTTGTTGAATGGGTGCTGAGTCAGTGCCTACTGCTCTGTGCCTATGGTGGTGACCATCAGTTGTTAAGAAAGCCCTTGTACACTCACCAGCCTCATGGTTCTTGTTCCCTCAGCAAACCCCCTCCAAACCACCAGCTCACTCGTTCTCTTACCCCCGCTTCACTCCTCAGCCCCTCACCCCACCCACACCCCGTGGTCCCCTTGCCACCATCATGCCATGTCACCTACTGACATTCCAGGGGAGTCGGAATCATCAACCTGTCTGCTCCATCCCAACCCTGTCCCCAGTTCGATTCAGGATTCAACAACACGGGGCTTAGATCAAAGAGATAAGCAAACCTGGAAAGTGGTGAATCAGCCCAGGTAATCAGAGGCGAGCCACCTACAGTACAGCTCTCACTGACATTAAACACGGGAATATGGGCCATTTGGCCCTTCGAGTCAGCTCCACCAATCAGGATCGATCTGGTTATGGTCTCAGCTCCACTTTTCTGCCTGTCCTCTGTAACACTCGACTCCCTTGTCCATCCATCTGGCCCTTAAATAAATTCAGTCTCGGAGATAGTAGGAACTGCAGATGCTGGAGAATCCGAGACAACAAGGTGCGGAGCTGGATGAACACAGCAGGCCAAGCAGCATCATAGGAGCAGAAAGGCTGACGTTTCGGGCCCAGACCCTTCATCAGAAAAAGGGGAGGGG
>NC_063342.1:73811642-73819622 GCF_021869965.1 Rhincodon typus
CTGAACTCACAGTGTTTTTGAATAGTTTTTTTTGGACATTTCTGCAGTGGCTGTTTAAAGACTTTTAAAAAATAGGTTGCCTATCCCTAAGTACCTTTGAACTGTGGCTTGCTCAGCCATTTCAAAGTGCAGTTTAGAGTCAACCACATTGCTGTGGGTCTGGAGTTATTTATAGGCCAGACCAGGTAAGGGACAGACCAGATTCTCTAATGGACATTAGTGACCACATGGGGTTTTACAACAACCAATGATAAGTTTTGATTCCAAACTAACTCATAAAATTTAAATTCATGCCAAAGTGGGATTTGAACCCATGTCCTCAGAGCATTATTAGCCTTGGGATTTTGGATTGTTAGCTGTAAAATTACCACAACGTTGCTGTCTGTCTGCTGCTCAGCCTTTGCTACAGATGATCACAGCCTGCCAATACAGGGCTAAAATCTGAAAACAATCCTGGATTGTCCAGTGTGGAGTGAGTGGAGAGCAGCTTCAGGCCTTAATTTGGAGTTAAAGAGAATGCGGTTGGACTTGGGAAGAAAGTCTGAACCTTGATTTGCTGAAAGACCAATGATTTCTGCCCTTGTGAAGTCTGTGGGAGTGAAATAGTCCTGAGGTTTATAGCTAGGGAAATCATAGAATCCCTTCAGTGTGGAAGCAAGCCATTTAGCTCATTGAATCCACACTGATCCTCCAAAGAGCATCATATCCAGACCCACCCTATCCCTGTAACCTTGCGTTTCCCATGTCTAACCCACCTAGCCTGCACCTCCCTGGGAATTACAGGACAATTTAGCATGGCCAAGCCGCCCTAACCTGCACATCTTTAGACTGTGGGAGGAAACCGGAGCACCCGGAGGAAACCCACACAGATACGGGGAGAATGTGCAAACTCCACACAGACAGTCACCCAAGGCTGGAATTGAACCTGGGTCCCTGGCACTGTGAGGCAGCAGTGCTAACCACTGAGCCACCAAGTTGCCCAGATGTTCTGCTCATGGACACAAATGAACCTTTAAGCATGGCTCCCAAAAGTTACCTGACTTCTTCTGAGGATACAACTGTGATTGGGCCAAGAATGTACTTATCTCTAGAAGGAGCACAGTGAACTTTGGAAATTAAGTTCCATAAATGTGAACGGAAGCTGATTAAACAAGGCTTCCTGGTGCTTTGGATAGCTCCTGTTACACTCTGGAAATATTGGAGTATCCAGTGGCTGAGACCGTTAAAAAGTTGTGACTTCAGCAGTGGTCAAGGAAAATGGTCATGGGGTTGAATCTTACCAGGCTCCGAGTGATGTAGGCTGTGGTGAGACGAGAGGTAGAACTCGGTGAGTTGTTTGGTCTGATCCATCTTGATGTTGAAATCACCTTATCACATCTTGTACATTTTTCTCAAACATGTCCCTGGTAAGATTCTCACCAGGGGAGTTCCCCATTGACATATTATTGATCGATAAATGTCTTCTGGCAGGCCAACTCACCACAGGTTTTGATCTTACCAAACTCGCTGTACAAAACTAGCCATGAGGAATATTTGACAGTCTCTAGGTTTTGACACTGGACACCAACTCTCCATGGTCATTGGCAGGACATACTCCACAGACATTGGCATCTGACATGTGAAAGCTTCTATAAACCCTCATGGGCACATCTCCAATTCATATACAGGGTAGTTCTGCACTTCAATACAACTATGATTGTATCACTGCAGCAAGGACACTGGGCGCTCAGGCACACTCATCCAGCTCAGGGGCTGGACCAGGCTGCATCTCTGGGCCCTTTGCGCGCTGTTATACCGCTCACTCACTCCAAGCCTTGCTTTGCCTTTTAGTTCCTTGTTACTCAGCCAGACTCACAATATTATTTGCAATGCCGTGTCGTTTAGCGAAGACACAAAACCAGGAAGCTTGTCATGGTTTATGGCAGGCCTCAGACAGATTCCAAGACGTAGTCTTTGGTCAGAGGATCCTGGCACAGTAAGTCAAGGGCAGCTTCTGATTGTGTCTAAGCCCCTGGACTGCTGTCAGTCAACCATATGGGGCAGTTAGAGTCAGGATGGTCTCCATGTAAGGAGGGAGGTGCCAAATACTGGGCAGCCTACCACTCAGTGCCTTTTTCTGCCTGACTGTGGGCTGATTTCCTCCTGGGTTGAGAGAGAGGCAGGTATTATGGGAGATGAAAGTGGGTTCCCGTTGGTGTGGTTGGGGAGGTGTCCCGAGTGAGTGGGTGGGCAGCGCAGAGAGCACGCAGGGTCAGTGGTATTAGGATGGTTAACATGAATGAAGGTGATGTTGCAAGTAATAGTGAGAGTGGTACAGCATGAAAAATGGTGGGAGATGGGTACAGGAACAGAGGTAGCAGAGACAAGACGGTGACACTGACATTGGGAGAATGGGGAAGATTATTGGCTACCTTCCTCCAGACGGTGAGACTCCTCCAGCCTGGTGGGCATTTTTGGAGCAAGCTGGTACAGTCTGGCCTCCAATGCTGGTCCTGGGGGACATGGAAGATTGTTTGATTTTATTGTCACGTGTATCGAAATACATTGAAAAGCTTTGTTTACGAGCGGATCACAACAAGCAAAGGATGTACAGATCAAAAAAACTGAGAGGCAGACAGGTTACATTGCAGATTACATTATTTGAGGCTAGAGTCCATTCAGCAGTCTGATAACAGCTGGAAAGAAGCTGTTCCTGAATCTGCTGGTGCATGTGTTCAGGCTTCTGTATCTTCCCACTGACAGTTGTAGGAGGTTATTACTGGGGAGCGATGGTCTTTGATGATGTTGGTAGCCTTTCTGCGGCAGTGAGCCGTGTAAATAGAGTCCATGGGTGGAAAGCTGGCTTCCGTGATGGTCTGGGCTGTGTACACCACCTTCTGTAGTTTGTTACGGTCCTGGGCAGAGCAGTTTCCAGACCAGGCCGTTATGCACCCGGACAGTACGCTTTCAATGGTGCATCTGTAGAAGTTGGTGAGGGACCTTATGGACATGCCAAATTTCCTGAGGAAGAAGAGGCGTTGTTGTGCCTTCCTGACTGTCGCATTTACGTGGAAAGTCCAGGACAGGTTGTCAGTTATCGTCACTTTGAGGAACTTGATGCTCTTCGCTCGCTCAACCTCAGTTCTGTTGATGTAGATGGGGGCGTGTTCTCCTTTCTTTCCGAAGTCGATGATCAGTTCTTTAGTTTTGCTGACGTTGAGAGACAGGTTGTTCTCATTGCACCCCGTCACCAAGCCGTCTATGTCCCTTCTGTATTTTGACTCGTCGTTGTTAGACCTGCCTGTACACCAGACGATCCAGCAGGACCCTCCAGCTCCCAGCCAAAATAATAGGGCCCTTGGTAATCCTCTGTCTGCCACGTTCGGGAGCAAATGTCACGAACCGTGCAGAGCAGCTCTGGGCTGACAGAGCGTGCCTGGGTGCATAACAGGCTTTTAAACACGGTGCCAGGGATGCCAGTCAATTATCAGTTGGTGTTGAGTCACTCTGGGTACAGAGCGAAGTAAGGTGGGGTGGTAGTCAGATGTGATTCTCACTGTGAAGACTCAAATGGCAGTTACTGTGCATGTTTGGTAAGATGTGGTGGGAAAATCCACTCCGCTCGCGGTGAGAGTCCTTCCACAGAACTTGCCAAAGAAGGCTGTGGAGGCCAAGTCGTTCAGTGTATTTGAGACAGAGATAGATAGGTTCTTTATTGGTAAAGGTTACAGGGAGAAGGCAGGGAGAATGGGGTTGAGAAACATATCAGCCACGATGGAATGGCGGAGCAGGCTCAATGGGCCGAATGGCCTAATTCTGCTCCTATACCTTATGGTCTTATGGTTATGGAGTTGCTCCAAGCCAAAAAAGCTGAAAGACCCAGCCCAAAAGATATATATTATCTCCCTACCGGTGCAAACATAATCCCCAGCATGGAAACATGATTCAACAGCTTGGGCTGTTTGTAGGTTTTGACCTGTATCAATGTCTGGCTGAGCACAGTCATTTCTTTGCAGTGTCCCCAGGAGAGCCAACCCGACCATCATTAAGGAGACATGTTGAAATAAAAACGGGGGACAGACAGACCTCTGGGGCTAAGGGGTAGCTAAAGGAATGCTGTACTGAACGGGATTGCTAAAAACTGCAGTACCGTAACAGCAGAGCAAGAAAGTCTTCATTCACTCCTCCAATTGTGCAACAAGCTCCAAATATTCGACTGCATAAGCCATCACAGCTGCTAAACTTGACTTTTGTGGTGGGGAGAAAAAGCACATGGAAAAAGATAGGTTGATTAAAAAGAGTCAGCATGGATTTCTAAAGGAAAAATGGAGTTTAACTTGCTGGAGCTTTTTGAAGAGTTAACAGAAAGGCTTGATGAGGATAATTCTATTGATGTGATATCCATGGACTTTTGGAAGGTGTTTGATACAGTGCCATACAACAGACTTGTGAGGAAAGTTTATGGGCCATGGTATAAAAGGGTCAGTGGATATATAACTGGCTGAGTGACAGGAGACAGAGAGTAATGTTCAATGGATATTTTACAGGCTGGAGGAAGGTTCGCAGTGGCATTCCCCAGGGGTCAGTTTTAGGATCTTTTTACTTTTCCTGATACATATTAATAAACTGGATCTTAATGCGTAGGGGCCAATTTCGAAGTTTGTGGATGACACTAAACTTGGGAGAATGTAAACTGTAAGGAGGGCAGTGTAGAACTCCAAAAAGACATTGACAAGTTGGTGGAGTGGACAGATAGGTGGCTCAATACCGTGAATGTGAGGTGATGCATTTTGTTCAGAAGAACACTGAAAGACAATTTAAAATGGGGGGATACAATTCTAAAGGTGGTGCACAAGCAGAGGGACCTGGGTGTACACATGCACAGATCACTGAAGGCGGCAGGAGACAGCTGGAGAGCAGTTAATAAAGCATACAGTGTCCTCAGCTTTATTAATGGGGGCATTGAGTGCAGGAGCAGGGAGGTGATGTTGACCTTGTACAAGACACTTGTTAGACCCCAGCTGGAGTATTGTGTACAGTCTAGGAGCCCCTTTATAGGAAAGATATGAATACATTGGAGACAGAGTGCAGAGGTGATTTATGGTTCTAGGGATGAGAAACGTCAGTGATGAGGATAAATTGAAGAAGTTGGGACAGTCCTCCTGGGAGAGAGGAAAGCTGAAAAGAGATTTGATGGAGGATTTCGAAACTATAAGTGGGTGGGGGGAGAAGCAGTTCCTGTTTGTAAAAGGAATAGTGAGAGTGGCATGAGATTTAAAGTAAGGGTGATGTGAGAATAATCTTTTTCACACAGCAAGTATGGAAATGTGGTGGAGGCAAGTTTGATTGAGGGTTATTGGTTGGTTATTTGGATAGAAATGGTGTGTAGGGCTATGGGGAACATTGGCACTATGTAATAGAACCTAGCATGATGGGCTGAATGGCCTCTTTCTGTGCAGGAAGAGTTGCTTGTCTGACCCTTTCTACAGCAGTTTGTAGCTGTGATCTCCTCAAACCTATTGTGAGTGACCTATTGTGAGGAAAATGGAACTCCCCACAGTCTCCAGGAAGACCATAACCCCTTTACCTGCTTCTCATTTCAAATCACCATTTGTCTTTATTTTCCACTCCGAGAGTATTTCGAATGAAAAACTGTGTAGAATAGTGTAGAAAATCTGCACAATTTGACAGGACTTCAATCGGAAGCTGGAATTGCAACACTTTGTGATTTTAATTCTCGTGATGAAACATTACAATCCTGTATTTCACATTTGTCTCAAAAACAGCATGAAGGTAGTTTGAGAAGTGTTTACCATTTATCTCATCGATTCAGTCCGGTTCTCCGACACAGTTGGGCTGGTCGTTGGCCTGCCCTGATTTACATACTGCCGTATCCACTCGATGAATTTGTATACTTTTGTGTAAACTCCGTATTTCCCCTCACGGGCACACCCTTCTCCCCAGCTTACAATGCCGGTTAAAAACCAGCTGCCCTTGTAGGGTGTGGCCAGTGGTCCCCCGCTATCTCCTCGACATGAGTCCAGCATTGCGTCCTGGTAACCTGCGCAGAACATGTTCTGAGTGATTTCTCTCTCTGTCGTCCGGCGGCACTCAGAGGTCCGGACCTTCGGGATCTGGAGCTTCTGCAGTGTCGACGCTATGATCCCTGCACCGTACAGCCTCCCCCAGCCAGTCACCGTGGAGTACCGGATTCTGTTCAACTCCCGTAAGACAAAATCCCGCTCCGCCAAACAGATCGGGACTGCATAATCATCCAGCTCGATGGGATCACTGAGCTGGAGCAGTGCAATGTCACTGTCGATGGTTTCTGCATTGTACCTCTCGTGTAGGATCATCCGGGATGCGTTCCTCACCTGTTCAGTGCCTTCTTCCGTCTCGAGCAAGTGTTCACCTTCAGAAAGAGAGAGGTCATTGTTTTCATTTTGCATCCCTTTTCACTTTACAACTTGAGGAAATGGAACATAACCCTTTCTGCTCAGCAAAAGTCACAGTCATAGTCACACAGCATGGAAACAGACCCTTCGGCCCAACCAGTCCATGCTGACCATAATCCCAAACTAAACTAGTCCCACCTGCCTATGCTTGACCCAGATCCCTCCAAACCTTTCCCATTCATGTACTTATCTAAATGTCTTTTAAAGTTATAACTGTACCTGCATTCACCACTTCCTCTAGAGGTTCATTCCACACGTGAACCACTTGCTGTGTGTAAAAGTTGACTCTCTTGTCCTTTCTAAATCTTTCTCCGCTCACCTTAAAAATATGGCTCCCTACATCAACCCCTCACAGGCCAAACTTCACTTGCAACCCATTTAACTGTGATTGTATTTGAGCAAACTCAGGCAGTTGTCTGAGACTTTTATTGGGGAAAAGAAATGTGGAAGCGAAAGAGAAACAGAAATTGCTGGAGAAACTCAGTGGGTCTGGCAGCAACTGTGGAGAGAGAAACAGAGTTGACATTTTGAGTCCAGCATGACTCTTCTTCAGAACAAATATAGCAGAACACTCAGGGCAGAATCCACTCGAATGTAAATTCATTTAGACCATCCAAAATGAATCACATCCCAAAATACTCCACCCTGAATCACTCTGATCATGAATACACAAGCCAAAACCACTCTGATCCCGAATAAAGCATTCTGAAACAGTCTTATCCCAAACATGCCATCTCAAATCACTCTGTCCCTGAGAATACAATCCAAAACCATTTTGTTCCTAAATACACACCATGCCGGACCACTTTCATCCCAAATACACCATCCAGAATCCCTCTGGTCTGGATTACACTCTCCCAAACCACTCTGATCCCAAATACTTCATCACAATTTACTCTGATCCTAAATACACCATCCCAAACTAATTCCATCCCACATACTCCATCACAAAACATTCTGATCCCAAAAACTCAATGCCAAACAACTGAGATCCTGAGTGCTCCATTCCAAAACACTCTGATCCTGAATACACCTTCCCGAATACGCCTTCCCGAACCACTCTGATCATGAGGAGACCATCTTATCCGTTCTAATCCCAAAACCATTGTCTCAAACTACTTCTGATACACCAACACAAACAATTGTCATCCTGAATACACCAGTCCGAAGCATTTTGATCCCAATAATAGTGTCCCAAACCATTCTGATCTCAAATGCACCATCATTAACCAATCAAAACCCGACAAGAGAATCCCAAATGAAACGAGCTCCACTTGAACAACATACCTGCAATGATATGAAACAATTCCAGTTTTTTACCATGCAAACAGTGAGCTGCGGTGACAACCCACTGGGGATTGAGTAAAACGGCGCCACAGACTACCCCGCCATCGTAAGTCAGCAGGATCTGTTGGTAAAGATATAGACCCAAGTCAAGAAATTCCTTCGTTAATGAAGAGGCACTAGCAGAAAGAACGTAACAAACTGATAAATGTACTGAGACAACAAGGTGCAGGGCTGGATGAACACAGCAGGCCAAGCAGCA
>NC_063342.1:73819632-73826436 GCF_021869965.1 Rhincodon typus
TGCACCTTGTTGTCTCGGATTCTCCAGCATCTGCAGTTCCTACTATCTCTGATTCGACTCTCCCTGTAAAGGATGTCGCTTCCATTCCAGTTCATGCAACCCTTTTGGCTTATATAGGTCCCTCCTACCCCAAAAACTCTACCAATGATCCAAACATCTTAAGATCTCCCTCCTACACCATCCCTTTAGGCATGCGTTCAATTGACCTATTTTCCTATTCTTCTACCCTAACGCGTAGCACTGGGTTTACAACCTTACTAGTCCTCCCCTTTAACCTAAATTCCCTAAATTCCTGCTGTAGAACCTCTTCCTTCTTTTACCCATGTTGTTGGTACCGACATGTGCCATCACTGCTGGCAGTTCACCAGCCCCTTCAGAATGCCCTGAAGCTACTCTGAGACATCCCTGACCCTGGCACTCTGATGGAAGGAAGGTGATTGCTGAAACAGCTGAAGATGGTCAGGCCTAGGACACTAACCCTGAGGAACTCCTGCAGAGATGCCGTGGAGCTGAGATGACTGACCTCCAACAGCCACAACCAGGTACGACTCTAACAAACTGGAGATCAGGCCAGCAGTGCTGTGCTCCTGGCCTTGCCCAAACTCATTCCCATTAGGACAGCACAGTGGGCATCCTGCTCACCCATGGATCAGTGAATGGCCATTTCGGTGCCTCTCCCAGGTCTGCTGATGGTGCTGGGCTGGGTGGATGGGTGGGTGAGTGCCCATTGCACGCTTGCCAGAATTTCCCATCATTCTCCAACCACGACCTTCAGCCCTTTCACTTAGCCTGCCAGCCTGACCCCAACACTGAATGCCCTCCTCCCCGTCTTTCTGCAATCCCAGCTGGGGTCGCCAGTCATTGGGGGGCACTGCTGGGACGTGAGAGCTGCTGATCATTCTGATGATCACGTGACAATCTGAGCCACGTGATGGTGTCACGGTCAGGAGCAGTCATCCTGCCTCAACCCACGTAAATGTGTAGAAGGGAGGGGAGGGTTGTGGCCACTCAGAGGCAGGCTCATCTCTGGCCTTTACAATGAGGAGACCAGGATAAATTTCAGCCCTGTGTTTGAGATCACAGCAAAACTGCACTTATTTCGACAAGACAAAACATTGCTAAAAATGCGCATAAGGTCAAAGGCACCCATCAGGACTAACTCTCAAGAAAACCAAACATGGAAGGAGAGCTCCAATTTACATGTGAGGAAAAGGTACTGGTTTGTTGGAATATTGTTGACATGGAGATGCACTATAAACTGTAAATCTTAGATAGCTGAGAAAACTTAGAGCAGGCAGATAGATTTGGCAGGGGCAGGGGAATGCAGCAGAATGGGCAATCTCTGTCAGCCTTTTCTCAATTAAAAAGGCATAATGTCTGGACAAATTGCTATCACCTACATAGAACAGGATCCTGTGTGTGGAGATATGTTGCTTCTAGTGCATGCAAATGCATCACACCTGCGATTCAGACTGTTCTTAAACTGGCATCTGTTGTAATTTTTAGTGAACTCTGGATTATTTAATAAATGCTGTCCAATAGCAGAATCGCACCTAATGTTGGACTAGGCACTCCAGGGTTTGCAAGCACGGGATGGTTGAGTCTGGTTGGCACACTGCCCACTGCAAGCAGTCAAAGGGGCATGTTATTTCATATGGCCTACCAAGCATTGTTATCACACCAGTACTGAAATTCATAGACCATATTATTTATCTGAATAGCAGGCTGACCCTCTTTGTGGCTTGATGGCAACACCCTGTTAGTGGAGCAAGCTATCCTTGGGTTTACTACAATTAGTTATATGATTCAGTCAGCTTCATGCACTGTTCAAATTTTTGCAAAGTCCTCTGCTTCCACATTAACCTGAGGAAGATGGGGCATTCTCAGTGATGGATAGAAAGTGATGGATATTTGTCCTTTCAGGAGTTTGTGGAATATACAGTGAACAACAATTTGATGAGGGGGGCCATTATCAGGCAGGATAGTTTTAACATGCCTTATCTCTTGTAACAACAGAATACCGCAGGTACTGGGAATCTGAAACAAAACCAAAAAATACTGGAAGTACTTTACAGGTCCGGTAGCATCTTTGTAAACGAGAGAAGGACCTTGATGAGTTTGTAAGGAGGGGTGACCAACTGCAATATTCATATTAAAACCAAGGTGGCAATAAAAAGAGAAGCACTTTAATTTCATTCTTGTACATAATGCGTCGTTAGAGTCTAATTATCAAAATGACCAATGGTTTATGTTATATGTACCAAGATTCATCTAAATGGTTTTTCATCTAAATAATGATTATTCATTTTTTGACTATGCACTGCCAACTTCCCACACAATTTCCAGACCCAGATGTGGCCCAACCTCTCACCAAAAAGGGTTCCTCAACTTTTCTATGAAAGGATTTTACTCTGCAGCAGCGCCAACTCCCATTATAAAGGAAAATCTCGGGATCTTGTCTTGGTTATCATGGTACGCCAATCTCTCTGATTGAGTCACATGGATGTACACAAATCCACAAACCATCATATGTCCTGCTCTTGGACCCCGACCCCTATTGAAAGGGTCATATGTCTGAGGATAGGGCAAGTAACTAATGTGAGATGGGTGTACAGAGAGGAAATTTATTCAAAATCAGGATTGGAATGGTTTGTGACTCAAAGGGGATGAGGTATCTGAAATAGAGGCTGGTATCCTGTCACCAAGTCACCCTTCATTTACATGTGGAAAGTCTTTGGCACTGATCCGGCACCCTCAGAGCCAGCTCTCAGAGTGAGCAGAACCCCTGACACTCCTGTTAATGTCTGTCAGCCAAGGCTCCCTGATTGGACCAGATTAACAGGCCTAATCAGGGAACCCATAATCTATGAAATCCACCTGGCTGACCTCGTTATACAGTTGGCTCTGCTACAGTGCATGTTCCGGCAATGTGAATTGGCTATAAAGTGACTGACGAATAGCAGAACGCTATTTCTAAAACGTGAAGTTGTGTTGGCTATAATGCGATTCCATTGGTGCGTGGAGGAGGATGCGCTGGCATCACATGATCATTTTGCGGGCTCTGTCCTGAGCACACGCAAAGTTAGCGCCAAAAAGTGTCTCCACACTGGCATCACGCCTTCTATGAGAGGTACAGTACTCTGTAATTTTCATTTGGTTTTTGCAAATTCTGTCGTGTCACCCACAAAAATGACAGGACAAAGTGACAAGAATGTTAGCAAGAAGTGTCTCAGTGATAAAATTGTTGGAAGGGCTATAACACCGGAAGAGAAGCTTGATGTTATAAAGCATTTTGAGTGTAATGAAAGAACATGTGACATAGTTTGCGTAACAGCAATAGAGGAGTCTACCTTACGCACTGTCAGAGACAATGCAGAAAAGATTAAAGCAAGCTGCATTGTTGGATCAAGTCTGAGTGCTAGCAAATCTGTGAGGTCATGGACAGATGAACTTGAGGAGTTGGAGCAGCTTCTAAATGTATGGATAGAAGATCAAATGAAAAAAACAATCTGGGACCACCCTTCTCAGCATAAAAGAGAAAGCCTTATCAATTTATGAAGACCTAACAAAAAAATGCTGAAAATCCTGCAGATGTGCCTGCCTTTAGTGCTAGCAGTGGCTGGTTTGCTGGTTTTAAAGAACTGCTGTGCTTTTCATAACATAAAGTTATGTGGTGAAGCTGCCAGTGCAAACAAGGAGCATGCGATGGCATTTCCTCCCACAGTAAAAAAAAATTGACATAGAAGGCTACAACTTAGATCAAATTTTCAATTTGGATGAGACAGGTTTATACTGGAAGTGAATGCCATCAACAACCTACATTTCTATGAATGAAGCACATGCTCCAGGCTTTAAGGTGGCAAAGGATCGTATGACTGTGCTGCTGGGGCCAATGCCAGTGGCGACTTAAAGCTTAAGCCTGTGGCTCTACCAACCCGCGAGCCTTGAAAGGTTACCTTAAGACTACTCTAGGCATCAACTTTAGGTCAAATAAAAGAGGTTGGTGACAAAAAAAAACCTGCAGATACTGGAATCCAAGGGAGGCATACAGGAAACCGGAAGAACACAGCAGGCCAGGCAGCATCTGGAGGGAAGGAAAGGTTAATGTTTCGGGTATCACCCTTCTTCAGGACTGGATGTAGGGGTAGGGGGAGCTGCAGATAAAGAGAGGGGGAGCGGGGTGTTAGAATGGTGGTGATAGGTGGACACTGGTAATAGGTACAACCTGGTTGGTCGTTGGGAAGGATGAATCCAGCTGGTGGCTGGAAGGGAGGGCCAGAAGGTGGAATGGAAGGGAGGAGCTGGGGCTGGAAAGGGAGCCGGGGGATGGGTGGGAAGGTTATTTGAAAATTGACTCACTGTTGAGTCGTCCGGGCTGTGGGGTGCCCAGATGGAAGATGAGGTGTTGTTCCTCAAATTTGTGTTCTGAGTCGCTGTGACCCTGGAGGAGGCCGAGGACGGACATGTCGGAGGTGGGGGGGGGCGCAGTTGAAATGGGCGGTGACCAGGAGGTTAGGTTGGCTGTTATGGGCCAGGCAGAGATACTCAGTGAAACGGTCACCCTAGTCTACGTTTGGTCTCACCAACATAGAGAAGGCCACATCAGGAGAACCGGATGCAGGAGACTGGGTTGGAGGAGATGCAGATGAAGCTCCATCTCACTTGGAAGGATAGTTTAGGACCCTGGTGGAGGTGAGGGAGGTCGTGTGTGGGCAGGTATTGCATCTTTTACAGTTACAGAGGAAGGTACTGGGCAGGTTGGAGTGGTTGGTGGGGAGTGTGGAACAAATGCGGAGGCAATTTTTTTCTGAACTTGCTAGTGATGTTTTGGAAGATGTTTTTAGAAAGTATTGCAGGAAAAAAAATTGGATTTCAAGATTCTCCTCATCCTGGATAATGTGCCAAGCCATCCTCCCACCATTTGTGAGCTTTCTGAAAACATCAAAGTGCTTTTTCTACCCCCAAACACAACCTCTCTCCTTCAACCCATGGACCAGGGTGTAATAGCAGCTTTTAAAGCTTGTTATTTAAGGCACGCATTTAAGAGGCTGATTGCAGCTACTGAGGGTGATAAGGACAGTGTTCTTCAATTTTGGAAGAACTTTAGCATCAAGAATACAATTGACATTATCGTGGAGGCCTGGGGTGATGTCAGTAAAGACTGCTTGCATGTGGTTTGGTGGAAACTTCTCCCAGATTTTTTTCAAGATTTTAAAGGCTTTGATCCGTAAGAGGAGATTCCAAAAATTGTGTTGATCTTGCAACGCCAGTTGGATTTGAAGAAATGGAGAGTGAGGATGTTGGAGAACTCAAGATGTCGCTTGAGTCCCACTGAGAATACCTCTCTACAGCAGATCTATAACAGCTTGTCGCTGAGGGGGAAGTGGAAACTGGAGATGAAGATAAAGAAGTCCAGGATGCAGCACCATGAGAGCTTTCCACTTACGTTTTGTCCTCTATCCTAAGGGAAATTGAGAAGCAATTGCAGCTTTTAGAGGACAATGATTATGATGCAGAATGTGGCAGGGCAGCAGTTCATGGAATAAGATCTTATTTGGCTCCCTATGAACAGCTTCTTCATGAAAGAAGAAAAAGAGCAAAGCAAAAATTGGATGGATTTTAAGGCAACCCTCAAGAAACAGTCAGAAGACAATGAACCACAGTCATCCACTTCTGGATTAATTATTTTTCACCCTAACCCTGTAACCACAACTGCACCTGAAGATGATGATGATGATGATGATGATGACGACTCTCAGCTCCTGCATTAACAACAGAGTAACCTCAAAACCACCTTCCCCCATCAAGTCATGTGACATTTTTTCAAGGCAAGGTGTTAAATTTACTTCTATTTCATTATTAGATATGAATTAAACATTTATTCAAACTGTACTATACTTTGTGTTAGGCTGGTGAGCGATTGTTGAGCGATTTTGATTGATATTTTTTACTGGTCTGCTCCTAACCCCGCTTTTCGCCATAGGCCTCGGTATTTCTATAAAGCGATGTTGTGCAAGTGTTATAACAGAACTGACTGTAATCACTACACCTCTCCCCGTCTGTGTCCAAGGACATAAGCCCGTTTCTTTTTTTTGTAGCTCCTCCACGGGCGTTTCAGCTCCGGGTCAGGTTCCCCCACCTCTGCCTCTGATAGGGGCGGCGGGTAACGTACAGTAGATCGCCGCTCGCACCCAGAGTGTCACGGGAAGAAATTCATTTTCCTCCTCAGGAGGCAAAAGCAGCAACATCTACTGTGTCCATCCCAGATTCCGAGGCGTCTTCAATCCTGGGCGGAGAGGGAGAACCCAAGGGTGCAGGAAGAGTCGGAAAGGTTGTTGAGGGTCGGGACACATTTTGCTCCCACTCCGTTTGTGAGTTTGCAGCTTTCATACAGTCCACTTGCTTGTTCAGGACCGTCACACCTACCCAAACTTTATACGTTATGGACCTGACCTCACGTTGGACATGCCTCTTACCCACATAGGGCCATTCCCATGGCTCTTTGCCACATAGGGCCATTCCCATGGCTCTTTGCCACATAGGGCCATTCCCATGGCTCTTTCCCATATAGGGCCATTCCCATGGCTCTTTCCCACATAGGGCCATTCTCATGCCTCTTACCCACATAGGACCATTCCCATCCATGCCTCTTACCCACGTACGGCCATTCCCATGGCTCTTACCTATATAGAGCCATTCCCATGGGTCTTACCCACGTCGGGCCATTCCCATGGCTCTTACCCACATAGGGTCATTTCCATGCCTCTTACCCATATAGGGCCATTCCCATGGCTCTTACCCACA
>NC_063342.1:73826446-73834488 GCF_021869965.1 Rhincodon typus
GCCATTCCCATGCCTCTTACCCATATAGGGCCATTCCCATGGCTCTTGCACTAAATGCCATCCAGCGTTGGTGTTCGTGATGCCGTTTCATCATCCACCCCCATCCCAGCCCCCTCATAACACACACACACACACACACACACACACACACACCACCCTCCCCCCAGGTCCAAGAATATCCGGTTTACCATGGGGCTGAGTCTTCCCCCCCCATCAGCAACTCTGCCGGAGCTATCCCTGTAGTTGCATGAGGGGTGGTCCTATAATCAAATAGGAACTGGGACAGTTTGGTATCGAGTGAAGCTGTAGGATGTTTCTTTAAGCCTGCCTTCAAAGTTTGGACCACTCTTTCTGCTAGACCTTTGAATGATGGATGTTGTGGAGTGTCCATAATAGATGAAAACCATTCAACTTTGGGAAATACTGAAACTCTCTGCTGGTAAACAAAGGCCTGTAGTCTGTGCCCAACACTGCTGGTAGTCCGTGTATTGCAAAAGATGTGTGGGGTTTTTCTATCGTTGATCCCGTGTTTGATGAATGAACTCTATTCACATCCAGCCATTCTGAATGTGCATCCATAATGACTAAGAACATTGAGCCAAAGAAGGGGCCTGCATAGTCAATGTGTAACCGAGTCCAGGGTTTACCTGGTCATTCCCACGAGTGTGGGGGAGCTGCTGGTGGTAATTTTTGTCCTTGTTGGGATTCTGGGCACTGCCCCACCAATGCAGCTATGTCTGCATCCAATCCTGGCCACCAGACATAACGCCTTGCTAATATCTTCATTTTGGAAACCGCTGGATGGCCCTAGTTGAGTTCAGCCAGAATCTGGCAGCGATATTTGATCAGGACAATCGTTTTGCTCCCCGTAATACTATGCTGTCCTCCACCGTGATCTGGTCTCTCTAGGTCCAAAAAAGTTTCACCTCTGGTTGTGATGGCCCTTTAGTTTCCTGCATCACCACCGGTTGTTTCAGTTTCACCGGTACCACCGGTGGTGTATCTGCCAGCGGGAGGCAACTCAATGCATCTGCATTTGCTACTTGGCCTTCTGGACAGTGCTCCAACTTATAATTGTATGCGCTCAGAATGAGAGCCCACTGCTGAATTTGGCCTGAAGCTGTGGGCGGCACTGCCTTACATACACCTAGAAGGGGTTTGTGGTTTGTTATTTTCGCAAACTCAAGTCCATAAAGGTATTGGTGGAACTTTCTGACTCCAAATATTACCACCAAACCTTCCTTTTCGAATTGGGCATATTTACGCGCTGCATTGGTCAAAGTCTTGGATGCATACACTATTGGAAGTTCCTCTCCATATAATACTACTCTGATGCCGTAAGGCGGGATAATACATGTCAATAGCAGATCTCGCTTCGGAGCATAGGATGATGATGATAGCTGTTTCTCCACTTCCCTGAAAGCTTTGGCTTGTCTGTGCAACCATTTCCAAGACTGAACCTTTCTCAAGAGTTGATGCAAAGGTGCCAGGATAGAGGGCAGTTTATGTATGAACTTCCTGTGATAGTTCATCAACGCAAAGAGAGATCTAAGGTCCAGTACAGATGTGGGAGCCAGGGCACCTTCGATCGCCCTCACTTTCTCTTCCAATGGGTGTAACCCAGTCTTGTCAGCTCTGTAACCCAAGTAGGTCATTTGGGGAGCCTGGAACACACATTGTTCCCTCCTAAGGCACACGCCTGCCTGGGAGAAACGTCTAAGGACTATATCCAAGTTCTCTAAGTGCTCCTTATTGGTCTTCCCTGTTATTAGCACATCATCCAGATAAATGGCGACCTGGGGTAAACCTTGCAAAATGTTCTCCATCGTCCACTGAAGAATGGCACAGACTGACAATACCCAAATAGCAGTCTTGTATCTTGGTACAACCCCTTCTGAGTATCAATTGCAACGTACATCCGGGAATCCTCATTTAGCTGCAATTACAAGTATGTATGGCTCATGTCCAGCTTTGTGAAGGACACCACATCCCCCTGCCAGCTTTCTGTATAAATCCAGCTGTGAAAAGCGGTTTACTATTTGTTTAAAATCCCCAAGAAGGCGAAACGACCCGCCAGGCTTCACAATCGATGTAACAGGTGCTGCCCATTCTGCAAATTGGACTGGGGTTTGACGATTCCTTCATTTCATGGCCTTCTGATTTCTGCCTCTACTTTTGCTCAGAAGACAAATGGCACTGGGCGGGTCTTGCAGAATCATGGAATTACTTCCTGTGCAAGGTGCCCTTGGCTTTTTTGATAGTCCCTAGATGTTCCTGAAATGCTGCTGGGTATTTAATTAGGACTTCACTCAGGCAAACCATTTTCTAATCGAAAAGCTTTGAACCAATCTAGATGTTGTAGAATCTCTACTGTGTGGAAGCAGGCTATTTGGCCCATCGAGTCCACACCGACCCTCCAAAGACCAACCCATAGACCCACTCCTGAAACGCTGCATTTCCCATGGCTCATGCACCTAGCCAGCACATCCCTGGACACAATGGGCAACTTACCATGGCCAACCCACCCTAACCTGCACAGCTTTGGACTGTAGGAGGAAACCAGAGCACCTGAAGGAAACCCACACGGACACGGGGAGAATGTATGAATTCCACACAGACAGTTGAGGGTGGAATCAAACCCGGGTCCCTGGTACTGTGAGGTAAGAGTGCTAACCAGTGAGCTACTGAGGTGAAACCTTCTCAACCATCAGGCTCGGGCCTGAGTCTTTTGTTACAATCAGTGGTAACTGACCCAGCGGCTTCTCATAAGAGATCAGAACAGAAGTTGTACCCTTAATCTGTAAAGTTTCCCCAATACAGGTTCTCAGTCTAGCCGAAGTCTTGTGCGAATGTAAGGGTTAGAGTCCAGAGCGAATTTTGTTTTGGATTAATTCTGCAATCGCTGATACAGCCGCACTGGTATTGATCAGACCCGGGTGACCATTTAACCAGACAGTTATTTTGATTGGTTCCGATTTGGATGTTGCTAAGCAATTTACCTGTTCCATACCAGATGTAAGTAGGCTTTCCAGGGTGTGCACTCTCCTGGATACCAGCCTGTGAGTTCTCTTACTCTGTTCAGGCCTAGTGGGAGTCTCTTGCTCTCTCGAGTCCACATACTGGCAGCAACTACAATGGCTTGTCGGCCCGGATCCTGAAGCAAATTTTAACCGTTTGGCTGAGATTTAGCTTTGTTTCGGGGTTTTGCTGTGGGCTGACCTAGAGTCCCTCTGTCCAGGATAAGTCCTGAGTGATGTTCTGCAATTGCCATCACTCAAATGTTGTTCCCCAAGCTCAGTCGGCCTGGCGAGGGTGTCCATTTCCATTGAAATACCCTGCAACTCATATATTCCACTTGCAGCATTTTCCAATGATAAAGCCAGTTGCAGTGCCTGTTTGAGGTTCATTTGGGTTTCAGCTATTAGGCGCTTTTGCATGGTCACATCATTAATCCCTCATACCAGACAGTCTCTCAACATCTCATTAAGGGTTAAACCAAAGTCCTATGCCTCTGCCATTCGTCTTAAGCTGGTCAAAAATCCCAACATGGATTATCCTGGTACTCAAATTGCCGAGTGAAAGCAATAGTGTCTCAAAATTAGAGGAGGCTAGGGGTTGTAATATTCCTTAATTAAATCTCTTGAAAGGTTTTAGTATTTGATATCTCAGGGAAAGTTAGGCGCCTAATAACCGAAAAGGCTGCAGGTCCACAAGCTGTCAGGAGAATTACTCGTTGCTTTTCATCTGCCCCAGTGTCATTTTCCAGAAAAAATAACACATTCTTTCCACATGCTGGGCCCAGTCTTTGATGACAGGATCAAACGAGTCAAGCTTCCCAAATAACAGCATGATACCAGAAATGCCTACCCCAATTCAAAGACGACTGTTACGAGTGAATTTCTTCAGGAGTGTGCTTTTCTCTCTTCACCACTGAAATAACTCCGCAGAGGCTGGTATCCATTAACAATTTACTCTACATTCACATGTGGAGAGTCCTTCACACTGATTCAGCTTCCTCAGAGCCAGGTCTCAGAGCGATACGTCTGTTTATATCTGTCAGCCAGGTCTCCCTGATTGGACCTAATAAACAGCTCCAATCAGGGAACTCATATTCTATGAGGTCCACCTGGCTGCCATTTGGGGTATCATCAGCCTGTGCCATTTTTCAGCGGACGCTGGAGAACAGGTCACCGTTTATCTGGATGATGTACTAATAACAGGGAAGACCAATAAAGAGCACTTAGAGAACTTGGACATAGTCCTTAGACATTTCTCCAAGGCGGGTGTGCACCTTCGAAGGGAGAAATGCAGACGCCCACTCAAGGTGGTTGGATGCGCATAAAGGTCATTCGCCAGACACGGGCGCAATGATTGAAAAACTGACAGCATCTTTTGCATGGGATCCTGGAGGGAAGGGTCTAGGCCCAAAACGTCAGCCTTCCTGCTCCTCTGATGTTGCTTGGCCTGCTGTGTTTATCCAGCTCTACACCTTGTTATCTAAGCCAGTATTTTACCAGCAGGGAATTCAAGGATTTCCTAAATTCGAATGGGGTTCAGCTTATAAGGACAGCTCCACACCATCCATCATCTAATGGTCTGGCAGAAAGAACAGTCCAAACTTTGAAGCCAATCAATGTAGATTTCACAAGCTTCAAAATCTCCCCTCCCCCTACCGCATCCCAAAACCAGCACAGCTCGTCCCCGCCTCCCTAACCTGTCCTTCCTCCCATCTATCCCCTCCTCCCACCTCAAGCCGCACCCCCATCTCCTACCCACTAACCTCATCCCGCCCCCTTGACCTGTCCGTCCTCCCTGGACTGACCTATCTCCTCCCTACCTCCCCACCTACACTCACCTTTACCGGCTCCATCCCTGCCTCTTTGACCTGTCTGTCTCCTCTCCAACTATCTTATCCTCTATCCATCTTCTATCCGCCTCCCCCTCTCTCCCTATTTATTTCAGAACCCCCTTCCCCTCCCCCATTTCTGATGAAGGGTCTAGGCCCGAAACGTCAGCCTTCCTGCTCCTCTGATGCTGCTTGGCCTACTGTGTTCATCCAGCTCTACACCTTGTTATCTCTTATTAAAGAAACAGCCTGCAGCTTCACTTGATACCAAACCATCCTGGTTCCTATTTGATTATCAGACCACCCCATCACAGAACTGCAGAGATAGCTCATTCAGAATAGCTAATGGAGAGAATAATCCACACTGATCTTCACAGACCTGGGGGTGGGGAGTGTGAAACGGCATCAGAAACGCCGTCGCTGGACACAGGATTCCTCTGAGGGAGAGAGACAGTTTATTCCAGGGGACGACGTTTGGTGCCAAAGCCATGGAAATGTGACAGTCCTGAACAAGCACCTGGAACACATGAAAGCTGCAAACCCACAAATGAAGCAGGAGCAAACTATACCTCTGGCCCCAGAACAGCCGAAAAGGCTGACGGAGCCCCTGGATTCTCCCCCTCCATCTAATGCCGAAGAAACCTGGGAGTCTGAGATGGGCATGGCAATGTCTCAGCCTTGACACCTTTACTGCCTGAAAAAGAGGATGAATTTCTTCTGACACGCTCCAGGCGCGAGAGGCAGGCTACAGTCCTGTACACACCGCCTGTATCCAAGTCTACATTTGAGAAACCTGACCTGGTGTGGAAACACCTCAGGAGATGCTACAAGGAACAGAACCAGCCTGTGTCCTCGAAATAAAGGGGGAGGGATGTAGTAACTGTAATGAAGTCAGACAGGTGGATCTCATAGAATATGAGTTCCCTGATTGGGGCTGTTAACCTGGTCCAATCAGGGAGCCCTGCCTGGCATATACAAACAGGAGTGTCAGGTGTTCTGTTCACTCTGAGAGCTGGCTCTGGGGGAGCTGGATCAGTGTCAAGTACTATGCGCATTGTAGAGACATAGAGATATACAATACGGAAACAGACCCTTTGGTTCAACCTGTCCATGCCGACTAGATATCCTAAATTAATCTAGTTCCATTTGTCAGCATTTGGCCCACATCCCTCTAAACCCTTCCCAATCACGTACCCATCCAGATGCCTTTTAAATGTTGTAATTATACCAACCTCCACCCCTTCCTCTGGCAGCTCATTCCATATGCGCACCACCCTCTGCGTGAAAAAGTTGCTCCCTCAGTCCCTTTTAAATCCTTCTCCTCACATTTTAAACCTGTGCCATCTAGTTTTGGACTCCCCCACCCTGAGGAAAAGACCTTGGTTATTCACCCTATTCATGCCCTTCATGATTTTATAAACCTCTATAAGGTTACCCCTCAGCCTCCGAAGCTCCAGGGGAAACAGCCCCAGCCCATCCATCCCTCTCGCTATAGCTCAAACCCTCCAACTCCTTCTAAATCTTTTCTGAACCCTTTCAAGTTGTACAACATCCTTCCTACAGCAGGGAGATCAGGATTGAATGCAATATTGCAAAAGTGCCCTAACCGATGTCCCGTACAGTCACAACATGACCTCCCAACTCCTGTACTCAATGCACTGACCAATAAAGGCAGGCATACTGAACGCCTTCTTCAGTGTCCTGTCTACCACTCCACATTCAAGGAACTATGAACTTGCACACGTGTAAATAAAGGGTGACTTGGTGACAGGATACTGACCTCTGTGGAGTTATTTCAGTTATACATGAATAAGGATGAGTTACAAACTGGATTGTTATCATGGAATAAGGTGCAGATTACAATCTGAATTATTCTACTGAAATAAAGTCAGAATGCAACTGCACTGTTATAGTGTAATGGGGTGCAGTTTATTGACTGGACAATTAGAGTAGATTAAGGTGCAGATTACCAACTGGAATGTTTGTGTGGATTAAGGTCAGATTTCAGACCAGGCTGTTGGAGAGAAATAAATCGAATTTAAAGACTGTATTTTTATAGTGGAATAAGGACAGATTATAGATTGGACTGTTACAATAGGATAATTACGGACTGGAATACAGACAGATGACAGACTGGATTGTTAGTAGTGGGATTTTGACATTTTGCAAACTATGTTGGTAGAGTGGTATAAAGTATGGGTTACGGACTGGACTGTTAGTGCCAAATAAGGACAGTTTACAAACTGGACCATTAGAGAGGCATATAGACAGATTACTGACTAGATTGTTAGAGGAGAATATAGACAGATTACTGACTGAACAGTTAGAGTGGAATAACATGCAGTTTACAGACTGGACAGTCATTGTTGAAGAAAGACAGATTACAGATTAGACTGCTATAATGGAATACAGACAGGCTACAGGCAGGATTGTTGGAGTGGAATGAAGTGCAAGTTAGAATTTGGACTATTAGACTGGAGTAAAGTTCAGAGAACAGACTGTTAGAGTGGAATAAAGAAAGATTACAGCCCAGATTGTCATGATGAATTAATGTGCACAATACAGGCTAGACAGTTGGAGTGGAATGAAGACAGATTACATACTGGATGGTTCTAGTGGATAGAGGTGCAGATTTCAGACTTGACTATTAAAGTGGAATAAGGTGCAGAATATTGTCTGGAAGTAAAATATAGACAGATTACAGACTGGCCTGTTAAATTGGAATATGGGCAGAATATGGACTGGACGGTTATAGTGGAATAAATTGCAGATTACTGACTGGAATATAACATAGTGGAATAAGATACAGTTTACAAACTGGACTGTTACAGTTCAATAAGGACAGATTACAGACTGAGCTGTTAGTGTGGAATAAATTGCAGATTATTCCAGACTGCAGTAGTGTCTGGGACCCAGTCACAGACTGATTTACGTGGAGAAACCAGAGGAAGTATTCAGAACAAACGTAACAACAATGAGATTTTACAGGAGAAGAATCGAGACGTAAGAAGGCGTATGGTGTGTTAGCTTTCATTAATAGAGGGATTGAGTTCAAGAGCCGTGAAGTTATGCTCCAGCTATACAAAAGCCTGGTTCGGCCACATCTGGAGTATTGTGTCCAGTTCTGGTCACCTCATTACAGGAAACATGTGGAAGCGTTAGAAAAGATGCAGAGGAGATTTACCAGGATGTTGCC
>NC_063342.1:73834988-73844444 GCF_021869965.1 Rhincodon typus
AAAACACCCCGAAGAGCTGCGAACCCTGGAAATCAGAAACAAAATCAGAAACTGCAGGAGAAACTCAGTAGGGCCTGGCAGCATCTGCGGAGAGAGAAGGCAGAGTGAACATGTTGGATCGAGTGACCCTTCTTCAGAACATCTCCCAGCCATAGGAAGGACGTTGTGAAACCTGAAAGGGTTCAGAAAAGATTTACAAGGACGTTGCCGGGGTCGACCTATGGGGAGAGGCTGAATAGGCCGGAGCTATTTTCCCTGAAGCATCGAGGCTGAGGGGTGACCTTATAGAGGTTTATAAAATCGTGAGGGGGATGGATAGGGTAAATAGCTGAGGCTTTTTCCTTTCTTTTATGAAGTGGTTACGGGCCTCCAACAGCAAAACCCCACCCCAAAGTAAGGACTTCCAGGTCAGACCCACCACACTGCCAATGCTGAAGACCCCTGCATCTCCGCCACAGCAAGAACGGACAGATTGGACCAACCAAGTTGCCAACGCTGAAGCCATCGCCACTTCCCTTGCCACCCAAAGCTACCACCTCACTGCCACAGCAATGAGGAACAAACTAGAACTACCGCACTACCACCCCAAGAGGCACCGCCGCACCGCTGGCAGGAGGAAACGACCAGACCCACCGATGGCGAAGCCTCGGCCACAAGGAACGGACATCCGGGTCTACCACGCTGCCACCGCCACCACAGCACGTCCTCACAACTGCCTCCCTCCACCACAGCTGCGGAAAAGAATCTGGTTCGAATCCCAACACGGCAGACAGTGGAACTTGAAGTCAACAAATAGCTGGGAATGAGGAGTCTCACAATGACCACAAGCCCATTGTCGATTGTCGGAAAAACCCACCTGGTTCACTAATATCCTTTAGGGAAGGAAACTGCCATCCTTACCTGGTCTGACCTACATGTGACTCCAGACCCACAGTAAAGTGTTGACTCTTAACTACCCTCTGGGCAATTAGGGATGGACAATAAATGCTAGCCTAGCCAGCGACACCCTCATCCCGTGAGTGAATGAAAAAAAAAATGAAAAGGTGAACTTTGATAGAAAAGGGAAAGGAAGAAACAAAACAAAAAGAAAACAAGAGGACAAAGAAGAATGCGGCCAGGCAGGTAAGTGGTGCTGGAGAGGATGGGGCACAGAGCCTGAACACCTCCTGCTGTGCCATGTCGGGCTTCATTCCCTTTTTTGCTTGATTTTTGACCATGTTTGACACAACTGAGTGGCTTCCTCAGGCAATCGCAGGCAAACACATCCTGGGCTCCAGAGTCACATTAGCCAGACCAGGTAAAGAAGGCAGATTCCCTTCCCTCATGGACTTGAGTGAACCAGTTTCTTGGCCTCCATTATCGGGATTGGCTTTCAATTTCAGATTATTTTATTATTAATTAAATAATTGAATTTAAATTCCTACAGGTCCCATGGTGGGTTTTGAACCTGTGTCTCCACGTCATTACCTTTATCCTCTACTATTAGCCCAGTAACATCAACTTCTTACCACTGCCTTAGTCATCAGGAAAGTCTCTGGTCTGGTAAATAATTGGAGTCGAGTAGGAGTTGAATTAAATATTCCGAGGGCTCAGTAATTGTGGTGATGTTGGCGGCTATTCATGGTAAATTCATGAAGAGTTTCCTCATGGGAGATGGTCAGTCATTTGTGTGATATGGACTTGCATAGACTCCCTACAGTGTTTGGCCCATCGAGTTCATATGATTCTCCAAAAATCATCCCTACCCAAACCCAACCCCCTACCCTATCCTTGTAACCCTGCAATGATCATGGCTAACCCAACCTAGCCTGCACATCTCTGGCTACTATGGGGCAATTTACGATGGCCAATCCACCTAAATTTGCACATCTCTGGATTGTGGGAGGGAACCAGAGCAATCAGAGGAAAACCATGCCAAATGGCCTACTCCTGTCCCTATATTCTGTGGTGATATTACAGGTGTACGTACAAAATAGGAGCAACAGTAGGCCATACAAGTCATTCAACATCACATTGAGGTTGTACAGGACATTGGTGAGGCCTCTTCTGGAATGGTTACCCTGTTATAGGGAAGATATTACTAAGCTGGAGACAGTTCAGAAAGATTTACCAGGATGTTGCCAGGATTGGACGGTTTGAGTTACAAGGAGAGGCTGGATAGGCTGGAACTTTTCTCGCTAGAGCATAGGAGGTTGAGGTGTGACCTTATAGAGGTTTATAAAATCATGAGGGGTGTAGTTAAGGTGAATAGCAAGGGTCGTTTCCCTAGAGTTGGGGAGTTCAACATTAGGGGGCATATTTTTAAGGTGAGAGGAGAAAGATTTGAAAAAGACATGACGGGCAACATTTTTACATCGAGAGTGGTTTGTGTGTGGAATGAACTTCCTGAGGAAGAGGCAGATGCGGGTACAGTTACAATGTTTAAAAGACATTTGGACAAGTTCATGAATAGGAAAGGTTTGGAGGGATATTGATAAAGCGCAGGCAGGTGGGACTAGTTTAGTTTGGGATTATGGTTGGCATGGACTGGTTGGACCGAAGGGTCTGTTTCCATGCTGTATGCCTCGATGATATGATCAAGACTGATCGATTGGTGGTTCTCCATGCCACTCTCCTGCCTATCTCCCAATAATCACCGACTCCCTTGCTGGTGAAGAATCTCTCCACCTTTACCTTAAAAATATTCAATGGCCCTGTCTGCACAGCTCCTGGTGTAAGGGAGCTCCAAAGACAGAAGACCCTCTGAGCGAAACCTCATTCTCTATTGTAAATGGCAGCCTCCCTGTGTTTAAGCTGTGTCCAGTTTTGAAGAAGAGGGGTACCCAAAAGATAACTAGGAACCTGAACATGACAAATTGTATTCTCAGTTCACAAAAAGGCACTGAGTAATGGATGTCTTCATGACCACAGTACATATTCTCAGAACGTCTGCTGGCGTACTTTCTATGCCCATTGTATTTGTTGTTGAGATGGTGAAGGGGAAAACATTAAGTATTAGAGTCATAGATATGTACAGCACAGAAACAGACCCTTCTGTCTGACTCGTCCATGCCGACCAGATATCCTAAACTGAATTAGTCCGATACGCCAGCATTTGGCCCATATCCCTCTTAAACCCTTCCTATTCATATACCCATCCAGATGCCTTTTTAATGTTGTAATTGTACCAGCCTCCACCACTTCCTCTGGCAGCTCATTCATACTTGCACCACCCTCTGTGTGAAAAAGTTACCCCTCAGGTCCCTTTTATATCTTTCCCCCCTCACCTTAAACCTAAGCCTTTTAGTTTGGATTTCCCCACCCTGGGGGAAAGACCTTGAGCATTCACCCTATCCATGCCCCTCATGATTTTATAAACCTCTATAAGGCCATCCCTCAGCCTCCAAAACTCCAGAGAAAACAGGTCCAATCTATTCACCCTATAACTCAAACCGTCCAAACCTGGCAACATCCTTGTAAATCTTTTCTGAACACTTTCAAGTTTTACAACATCTTTCCTGCAGCAGGGCAACCAGAACTGAACGCAGTATTCCAAAGTGGCCTAACCAATGTCCTGTACAGCTGCAATGTGATCTCCCAACTCCTATACTCAATGCACTCAGCAATGGAGGCAAGCATACCAAATGCCTTCTTCACTATCCTCTCTACCTGCAACTCCACTTTCAAGGAACTATGAACCTGCATTCCAAGGTCTCTTTGTTCGGCAACACTCCCCGGGACCATACCATGAAGTGTGTAAGTCCTGCCCTGATTTGTCTTTCCAAAAAGCAGCACCTCACATTTATCATAATTAAACTCCATCTGCCACTCCTCACTCTATGCCAAATGGGACAAACTTTGAACAGATCTAGCAACTCGAGACTGCATATCCATGAGGGTCTGTGGGCCATCAACAGCAGCAGAATTGTACTCCAGCACAATCTGTAACCTCATGGCCCGGCATATCCCCCACTCAACCATTACCATCAAGCCAGGGGATCAACCCTGGTTCAATGGAGAGTGCAGGAGGACATGCAGGAGGGACAGCACCAGGCATACCTGAAAACTACCTGGTGAAGCCACCAAACAGGACTACTTGCACGCCAAACAGTAAAAGCAGCAATTGATAGACAGGGCTAAGTGATTCCCTAAGCAAAGGATCAGATCTAAGCTCTGCAGTCCTGTCACATTGAATTGTGAACGATGGTTGGGAATTAAACAACTCACTGGAGGACGAGGTTCCACAACGATGGAAGAGCCCAACACATCAATGCTAATGAAGCCCACATTTCACATTCCAGTAAACACTATCCCAGCTGATGTCAAAATGTGAAGGTAATACAAATGAAGCAAGTAGTTGTAATTAATAGCATTGTACAAATAATCCCGAATAAAAATAAGGCATAGAATAATAAGAGAATTGCAAAATTGTAAGGGAGTTACTGTATTATAATGTCTTCATGTTGTGCCTTATCTGAGGAATGTGCGTTCTCCATATTGAAAGCTATCACTCCGTTCATTCTCACCTTCCTAAGACAGACAAAGGACATGCATACAGACTGCTGCACTCTTTAAGAAATGGCAGATTCTCACACTGAAAGGTCCCCCAGGGTCAACACTGCTGAGTTCAGGCACAAGAATAACACAGACATTGGAATCGACAGGAAAATTACACACGGGCCAAATGATAGCAAAACTGGAGAGGAGCCAGACAGCAAGGAGGACATTAATTGACTGCTGGGTGCCAGACAACACAGACAGGCTCACAAAATGAGCAGTCAAGCAACAGTCACAATTTAATACAGAGAACTGACAGCTGAAGAAATGGGGACAGCAAATATTAACTTCATGACACAGTGCTACAGATAGTGCAGGGACAGGGGACATTCGTGTATATGGGACTGGAAAGATGGCACGACACAGTGAATAAGTGATCAGCAAGGTATTTGGGATCTTGGCCTTCTAAAATCGAGGTGTAAAGTCGTGCTGAATCTGTACTGAGCTTGGGTTGTGGCACATCACTAACTAGCAATCCAGAGACCCAGGATAATCTCTGGGAGCATGGTCTCACCTGGCAGGTTCTAAAATTTGAATGAAATCAATAAATTATAAGGGAATTATAAGGCTAGTCTCGTAATGGTGATCATGACAGTCATCATTGATTGCCCTAAAAATCCCATTTGATGCCCTTTGGAGAGGGATATCTACCATCCTTACCTGGTCTGGGCCAATATGTGACTCCAGACCCACAGCAATACGGTTGACTTATCACTCTGAGCAATAATTGCTGACCTATGCCTTCTCTTCAGAAACCTTTATTGTCCACACGACTGAGTTATGTCAAACATGGTATTACCCACTGAGCCAGCTCCAGGGAAACACAACTTGAGTTAAACAAGACAATGATAACAAAATAAAAGCAGAAATTGCTGGAGAAACTCAGCAGGTCTAGTTTCTCTCTCCATGGCTGCTGCTAGACCTATTGAGTTTCCCCAGCCTTCCCTGTGTTTCTTTCTGATCTCTGGCATTTGCAGTCCGCTGCTCTTATTTAAACACAGTGACAACTTTTTAATAGGATATAATGGAAACAGTAATTTAAAATCGGGATGGGTGACGAATGTGTCTTGTCAGCAACACACCCGCGTTCCATGCAAGAATATAAAGGAATTTGGTCATGACTATACCACAAGGCCGACTGAACGATTACAATACACCAAGCAGTTCTGAAAGAAGGTCAGCTTCCAATCTTGTTTTTCTGCAATCACTAATGGCTTCAGAAAGAAAGGAGGAGAACACACCCCCATCCACATCAACGGAATTGAGGTTGAGAGAGGGAAGAGCATCACGTTCCTCAGAGTGACGATAACCGACAACCTGTCCTGGACTTCCCACGTAGATGCAACAATCAGGAAGGCAAAACAGCACCTCTTCTTCCTCAGGCAGCTCAGGAAATCTGGCATGTCCATAAGGTCCCTCGCCAATTTCTACAGGTGCACCACTGAAAGCAAACTGTCCGGGTACATAACAACCTGGTCTGGAAACTGCTCTGCCCAGGACTGTAAGAAACTACAGAAGGTGGTGTGCACAGCGCAGACCATCATGGGAGCTAACTTTCCACCCATGGACTCTATTTACGTGGCTCATTGCCATGGAAAGGCTGCCAACATCATCAAAGACCCATCGCATCCCGGTAATGACCTCCTACAACCTCTTCCATCAGACAGAAGATACAGAAGCCTGAACACATGCACCAGCAGGTTCAGGAACAGCTCGTTCCCAGCCGTTATCAGACTGTCGAATGGACTCTAGCCTCAAAAAATGCTGATCTTGCTAATGTTGGTCTCACCTAGCGCACGCCCTGTGTACTGTAACCTGTATGCCTCTGTCTAAGTCTCTTTGATCTGTACATCCTTTGCTTACTATGACCTGCCTGTACCACATATAAACAAAGCTTTTCACTGTATTTCAGTACATGTGACAACAAATAAATAAGTCAATCAATCAATCAAATGTTAGTATTTGAACCTTACAAAAACATGTGCATTTGTAACAACTGTGAGATACTCATAGAGTCATACAGCACAGAAACAGTCCCTTTGATCCAACCACTCCATTCTGACCATAATCCCAAATTAATCTAGCCCCACCTGCCTGTGCTTGGCCAATATTCCTCCAAACCTTTCCAATTCATGTATTTATCCAAAAGTCTTTTAAATGTTGTAACCATATCCACATCCACCACTTCTTCTGGAAGTTCATTCTATAGACAAACCACACCCTGTATAAAAAAATTGTCCCTCGTGTCTTCTTTAAATCTTTCTCCTCTCACCTTAAAATATATATCCCCTAGTCTTGAAATGACCCACCCTGGAAGAACGACACCTGCCATTAACCTTACCTGTGCCCTCATGATTTTATAAACCTCTATAAGGTCACCTCTCAACCTCCTATGCTCCAGTGAAAAAAGTCCCAGCCTATCCAGCCTCTCCTTATAACTCAAACCCTCCATTCCCGGCAATATTCTGGTAAATGTTTTCTGAACCTTCTCCAGCTTAATAATATACTTCCTATGATAGGGCAACCAGAACCGGACACAGTACTCAGATATCAAAAGCTATGAAAGGTTATGGCTACGTAAGCAAACTCTAGATTCGCACCAAACTCCAAAGCAATGAGGACTTAAGGTGTGGAGGGAAGGAAGAAGGTGCACTTACGTAGCACCTTTCATGACCTCAATATGTACCAAAATCATGAGGGGCACAAATAGGGTTAATGGTAGGTGTATTTTCCATAGGTTAGGGAATTTTAAGATGAAACGACAGAGATTTTAAAAAGACCCGAGAGGGAAATATTTTACACAGAGGGTGGTTCGTGTGTGGATTGAACTTCCTGAGGAAGTGGTGGATGTGGGTACAGTTACAACATTTAAAAGACATTTAGATAAGGACATGAATAAGAAATGTTTGGAGGGACATAGGCTTGGAGCAGGCAGGTGGGACTAGTTGAATTTGGGATTATGTTCAGCATGGACTGGTTGGACCGAAGGGTCTGCTTCCGTGCTGTATGTCTCTACGAGAGATGTTACCAAGGACCCATCTGACTGTGATAGTCCCAGGGCACTACAGTAAAGAGCAGGATGGTCCTCCCTGGCCACTATCGGTCTCATGAGCCAGAATGTGGGTGCTATGTTGACGGTGGAAAAGGACTCCAGTTTATTTGATGTTTATTCCACGTTTGCCAATCTCTGTGACTGACACTAGCACTTTTTCCATCTCTCTTCAAGTTGGTTACAATGCCATCAGATTGAGCCTTCTCCCCCCAAGAGACTGAAAACCCTCAGACGCACTGGATATGTAACACAAGGGAGTAAGTCAACAACCCTCTACAGCTAACAGGCATCATGGAGTTCTGGGAATCCCCCATGGGTTCAGGTGCTATCCGTTTCTCAGAGACACCTCCACATATCTCAATCCCCTACCTCCCTCCTGACTCAGGGCTGAAGGTTACCCATTTCCACATTGGTCAGACATTAGTGTGTTAGCCAGGGGCTGAATGCTACAGGGTCAACGGATCATCCTTCAGCTGCAGTTACAAACAAACTCTCAGAAACCAGGCCCATTCCCGAACCCCCAGTGCAAACCTGCCAGGTGGGAGTTACCAACTGAAGTAAAGAAACACCTCAAAACAAAACACAGCAAGCGGAAACTGACTGTAGGAAGACTGGCATATAACCGAAGGCTGCAGAGAACCTATTACAGCTTTTGTTGATCTAAATGAGAGACGCCAATGATTCATCACTGGATCCTTTTCAATTCTGACCTTAAATCAAGTAAATCAAAGGCACATGAATGTACAGTCCCTCCAATCCCCCCAACCCACCCTCCAAGGGTACATTACCCCCTTTATTCCCCCCCCGCGGGTGCTTCATTAGTCCCTCTATTACTCCCAGAGGATGCATTACCCCCCACCATGGTGCATTACCCCCTGCATTTCTCCCGTGGGGGTGCATTACCCCTGCATTTCTCCCGTGGGGGTGCATTGCCCCCTGTATCCCTCCACCTGTATTCCCCCCGGGCTTTGCCTGCCGTCTGTACCTGTCCGCCGGGGTGAAGCCAGCAGCAGTAGCTCCGACATCTTCACGGTCCTTGCCGCCCCCCCCCTCAGCCCGCTGCCTGTTCCTTAGCGCACTGCGGCACTCACTGTCCCCCCAACCCCCGCCCCCTCTCCCCTCTCCCCGGCCCGTCTGCTGGGGGCAGCGGGGAGGGAGGGGGGGTCAGCACCGGCTCCCAGCCCCGGTACCGGGCATTGCTCACGCTGCACCCTCACTGCCTACACCGAGCACAGGCACACTGTCTATCCCCATCCCTTTAGCTCCCCGGCAAACACCGAGCGGTGTCTGATCATCAATTCTCCGCAACTGTGTCTGTTTCAACATCGACGGCTATTCAGCATTATACATTCCTGTGTGTGCATGTGGATTTATGTTCAGCAATATACATTCCTGTGTGTGCATGTGGATTTATGTTCATCAATATACATCCGTGTGTGTATGTGGATTTATGTTCAGCATTATACATTCCTGTGTGTGTATGTGGATTTATGTTCATCAATATACATCCCTGTGTGTGTATGTGGATTTATGTTCAGCATTATACATTCCTGTGTGTGTGTGTGGATTTATATTCAGCATTATACATTCCTGTGTGTGTATGTGGATTTATGTTCATCAGTATACATCCCTGTGTGTGTATGTGGATTTATGTTCAGCATTATACATCCCTGTGTGTGTATGTGGATTTATGTTCAGCATTATACATCTCTGTGTGTGTATGTGGATTTACGTTCATCAATATACATTCCTGTGTGTGTATGTGGATTTATGTTCAGCATTATACATTCCTGTGTGTGTATGTGGATTTATGTTCAGCATTATACATTCCAGTGCGTGCATGTGGATTTATGTTCAGCAATATACAT
>NC_063342.1:73844454-73844844 GCF_021869965.1 Rhincodon typus
GTGCATGTGGATTTATGTTCAGCAATATACATCCCTGTGTGTGCATGTGGATTTATGTTCAGCAATATACATTCCAGTGTGTGCATGTGGATTTATGTTCAGCTATACATTCCAGTGTGTGCATGTGGATTTATGTTCAGCATTATATATTCCAGTGCGTGCATGTGGATTTATGTTCAGCAATATACATCCCTGTGTGTGCATGTGGATTTATGTTCAGCATTATACATTCCAGTGCGTGCATGTGGATTTATGTTCAGCAATATACATTCCTGTGTGTGCATGTGGATTTATGTTCAGCATTATACATTCCTGTGTGCGTATGTGGATTTATGTTCAGCAATATACATTCCTGTGTGTGCATGTGAATTTATGTTCATCAATATACAT
>NC_063342.1:73844944-73845419 GCF_021869965.1 Rhincodon typus
ATACATTCCTGTGTGTGCATGTGGATTTATGTTCATCAATATACATTCCTGTGTGTGCATGTGGATTTATGTTCAGCATTATACATTCCTGTGTGTGCATGTGGATTTATGTTCAGCAATATACATTCCTGTGTGTGCATGTGGATTTATGTTCAGCATTATACATTGCTGTGTGTGCATGTGGATTTATGTTCAGCATTATACATTCCTGTGTACGCATGTGGATTTATGTTCATCAATATACATTTCTGTGTGCGCATGTGGACTTATGTTCATCAATATACATTCCTGTGTGTGCATGTGGATTTATGTTCAGCAGTATACATTCCCGTGTACGCATGTGGATATATGTTCATCAATATACATTTCAGTGTGTGCATGTGGATTTATGTTCAGCATTATACATTCCTGTGTGTGCATGTGAATTTATGTTCATCAATATACATTCCTGTGTGTGCATGTGGATTTATGTTCA
>NC_063342.1:73845429-73849850 GCF_021869965.1 Rhincodon typus
ATGTTCAGCAATATACATTCCTGTGTGTGCATGTGGATTTATGTTCAGCAATATACATTCCTGTGTGCGCATGTGGAGTTATGTTTAGAAATGTATAAGTGCGTGCATGGGGACAAGTGTTCAGAAATCTATGTGTGTATGTGGGGGCTTAGGAATGTGCATAGCATTGTGTACACAAGAAGGTATGTTCATGAATATATGTACTCATGTCTATTTGTTGAGGCATTTTTAATAATGTGCATAGCTGTGTATATGTGTGGAAGTATGTTGAGGATTGAATGGATGTGTGTATCTGTGAGGATATGTTCAGTGATGTACAGACCTGTATGTATGTGCATTGTGTTCAGGAATGTACAAGGAGATATGTTTAGAATTATGTATACTGTTGTGTTCAGGCAGTATGCTCAGAAGTGTATGTACCCTTGTGTACAAGTCAAAGTATGTTGAGTCATATTCAAACCTCTATAGAAATATGTGGAATTAAGTCCAGGAACATACAGCCCTATGTATAACTTTTGTAGATTTATTTAGGAAGTAAATTTGGAGGTATACTCAGAAATGAACAAACGTATAGATATATGCTGGGTATCATTAGGAATGTACATTACTATATGTACGTGTTTCCAGGTATAATTGTACCCATGTTTATGTGTAGAAGTATGTTTAAGAGTGTATGTACCTGTGTGTACATGCGAAGGTACTTTTGGAAATGTACAGACCTGTGTGTATACATGGGGTTATGCTCAGGAATATCTGTTCCCATGAATATATTACAAATACAAAAACAGAAGTTACTGGAAAAACTCAGCAGGTCTGGCAACATCTGGAAGAGAAATCAGAGTTAACATTTCGGGTCCGGTGACCCTTCCTCAGAACTGATGGTAGCTGGGAAAAAGTTGTTTTTTATGCAGAAAGTAGAGCAGTTGGAGGGGGTAAGGAGTAAATGATAGGTGGGGATAGAGCCCAAAGAGAGAGATGAGCAGTTGGACAGACAAATGAGTGGATAACGATCTGGCCAGGAAGATGAATAGCTATTAATGGGGATTGTTAGTGGCCAACAATTGTTTGTGTGCAATAGCAGACTATGTGATAACAAGACCAACTTGGGGGTGGGTAAGGAGATGGCAGAAGCTCAAGGCCTAAAGCTGTTGAACTCAAGTTCAGAAGGCTGTAACTTTCTCATGACAAATGAGGTACTGTTCTTCCAGCTTGCGCTGAGCTTCGCTGGAGCACTGCAACAAGCCTGTGACAGAGATGATGCCAGGGAACAGGATGGTATGTTAAAGAGGCAGGAAACTGGAAGCTCAGGCTCTTTTTTGCGGACAGAATGTAGGTATTCTGTGAAGCAGTCATCCGTGAATGTATTCCCTGTGTGTACCTGTGGAGTTGGTTTAGGAATAAGTGTATGTGAGAATGTTTGTGGAGTTACGTTAATGATTGTATAACGTTGTGACATTGGAAAATATAAAATTATTGTAAGGACTGGAAAATTACTTTTTGACATCACTGGGTTGCAAGAGGTTGATCATTCGAATGCTTGGATCTGCAAGGTAAAAAGGTTAAATGAGACCATGGTCTATTTGATCTTTACAAACAAACGTGTGACTTTGGAAAGCAGCGTCCAGCAACATTTTAGAGAGAGTTAAGTGCACTATTTTATTGTTTTAGTTGTTGAGGAATCAGACTGTCATACAACTCCTGCTGGAATGTGCCTTTGCAAAGGAAGTCTGGAGAAAGAGGCAATGGTTTGTGTTGAGGTTCATCCCGAGCAGCTCCGTGATGCAGGAACCTGTGCCCTATGTCCTGTTCCCCGGAGTGCACAGTGAGACAAACATCGACTGAGCCCGGGGAACCATCAACTCAGTGAAAGTTGCTCTTTGCGCTGTCCAAAACCTGTTGGTCTTCCAGAGCAAGAGTTGACCCTGACCGAGTGTTGCAGACTGGCACATTCCAAGGTCCATGACAATGTGCTGAGGGACTTACTAAAGCCTGGGGACAGCTGCGCTATAATGCAGTGAGGAAAGACCACCAAAGTGCCAAAGTTAACTGTGGGTCCATTCAGTTATCAGATCCTCACGGTGCCTCAAATACATGTAAGTATAATCTTGTATTAGAAAGAAATGACTTTGTTTTGTTTGTTGGATACAGTCAAACTCCAAAGTTTGTTTGCTTCTTCATATCCTACTGTACAGACCCGAACTGCTTTAGTGACTATAAATACATAAAGGTATTTTTATGAAAGAAGTATATTTTTGATATAAAAAATGGCTGATGCATAGGTAAATGTCAAAGGGTTGGATTTTAATTCATTCCTAAAAGAAGGAAAGAGAGATTTTGAGGGTATTCTGTAGCTGAGTACTGTTGAGGTAATGGTTCTGAAAGTGTTAATGTTGCATGAGCTTCCCTCAGCTGGACGATGTCACACAGTCTTTGGAGAGTCTTTGATGGGGTCGGGATGGAGATGGATGAGACAGACCTGGCTGACAATAGTTGTAACAATGCTGCACTATTTAACGTTAATGTTACAGAGAGCTGTCACCTCGCTATGTAAGACAAATATCTCCTTTTCAAACTTTTGCTAATTTTATCTGTTCCATCCTCTGGTGTTAATAAGCAGGGCTGTATAAACAGCATTGAATGGTAGCTTCTGTAGCCTCATGGATAAGGTACCAGCCTCCTGAGCTAGGGGTTGTGGCTTCAAGTCCCATCCAGTGTGTTGTGAGTTTTGCTTTGAAATACTCACTGGAAAGCCAGCTGTGTAGTGCTTGTATCACTGGAGGGGAGTTAAGGCTCTGGGTTCCAATGCCCCCCTTGCAGATGGTGCAATTTCAATTCAATAAAAATCTGGAAAGTGGGATTTGTGCTAATGAGCTGCTCTTATGAGAATGGCCTCCAGTTAAAGACTTGGATGCCAAGGCAATGGGCCAGGTGCATATTGATCTAAATGTGGCAGAAGATTAAAAAAAAAGTCACTTTTTATTGTTTCTCCTCTTGTTTTTGTAGTTTATGAAGGTCTGTGAGCCAATGGTAGTCCATGATAGGATATTGCCTGCTGTCCCAGTATCAGACACCAGTTAGACCCCAGCTGGAGTATTGTGTAACATTGTGATAGCCCCATTATAGGGAACATGTGAATACGTTGGAGACGGAGAGTGCAGCAGTGATTTAAGAATGACTCCAGGATTGAGAAAGTTCAGTGATGAGGACAGGTTGAACAAATTGGGAGTGTTCTCCTTGGAGAGAGGAAGCTGAGAGCAGTTTTGATGGAGGTTTTTCAAATCATGAGCAGGCTGGATAAAATAAATATTGAAAAGTTGTTCCTACTTGTAAAAGGAAGAAAAATAGAGGGGATGGAGTCAAAATGATGTGCAAACGAAGTATTGGTGATGTGAGGAAAATCATTTTCAAACAATGAACAGTTGGGGTCAAGAATGTACTGTCGGGAAATGTGGTGATGGCTAGTTCATTGGAGTCAATCAGAAGGTTTTAGGAGGTTTATTTGGATAAAGACAATGTACAAGCTTCAGGGAAACAAAAAGGAGATTGGGCCTTATACGAAATATTCCTGCTGTACATTGTATCTTTGTTCCTTCTCAGTGGATTGCAGGAGCTTTCTCAGCTCTAAACAGCTCTGTGTGTCCCTTTTGTTCCAGCTCCTCAACACTCACCCTCAGCTCCACGTCTGACACCATGTTACACACTCAATCCAGTCACTTGCTTGTGTTCTGGACCATTTTTGAAATGGTCACAAGATAGATGCCCCAGACAGTGTCCATGGCAGAGGTCACATGGCTATGAAAAACCGGACGTATATTGGTACAGTTTTGTTTTTCTATCTCAAACAGCCAGAAGGATGGAGAAGCAGAGGCCGCAGATTTAGGGAGATTGATGAAGAAGTGGAATAACAGAGGGATCATATTCAATTGTAACATTTCAGTGGGAATTGGATGAGGACCTTTAGTATAAACTGGACATGTATATGTCTGCTTGGGGAACACTCCCTCACTGTTAACACTGCCACAACAGCCCCCAGTCCTGTAGAATGGACACCAGACTCAGAACATTAACTCTGCTTTCTCTCCACAGATGCTGCCCGACTTATTGAGTTTCCCCAGCTGCTTCTGTTTACAATTTTGATCTTCAGACTAGTTTAGAATCGTCTCCTTCCATGGTGCCCAACTGAAAAAGCCAGCAGACCAGCAGACCAATTGCACATAGAATGTGTACAGTACTTTAGTTTTCCTCTCACTGAAAACCCTCCCCAAGCCCCAGCGCCAGGGGGAACTTGAACCTACATTTTCTGGCTCTGGAGGCCAGTGCCTTATCCAATAGTCCATTGGGGCTGCACCATGCCCTTCTGCAATCACTCTATTTTTGGTGTTCCTTTGAGGACCAGCTCTTTCCTTTTCTCAATACTCCCA
>NC_063342.1:73849860-73861608 GCF_021869965.1 Rhincodon typus
TGCAGGTAAAAGTGGATTGGCTCTCCAGAGGGCCGGGGTGGACTCAGGGGGCCAAAAGGCCTCTTTCCGCACCGTAAAGATTCGACAATTCTCGTAAATTGCCTCCTTTCCCAGTGTCAAGCACCAGTTAGACCCCAGCTGGAGTGTTGTGGAAAGTTGTGGGAAAGATGTGAATACATTGGAGAGAGGGTGCACAAGTGATTTACAAGAATGGTTCCAGGATTGAGAAGAGTCAGTGATGAGGACAGATTGAAGAAGTTGGGATTGCTCTCCTTGGTGCGAAGAAACCTGGGAGGGAGATTTGACAGAGGTTTTCAAAAGCACGATTGGGCTGGGCAGAGTAAATAGGGTGCAGTTGTTCCTGCTTGTAAACAGAACAAAAATAAAGGCCATGGATTTCTAATGATGGGCAAAAGAAGTAATAGTGACGAGAGGAAAGGTTTTCTCACACAAATGGCCATTACACAGTGGAATGTACTGCTGGGAAATATGGTGGAGGTGGGTTCCATGAAGCCCCTCAGGAGGGAATTGGATTATTATTTAAATAAAAATTATGCGGAAGGTTATGGGAAACAAACAGGAGACTGGCCCTAAAGTCATGAGGCTCGGTTGAAGAGCCAGTACAGACACAACGGGCCAAGTGGTCTCCTTATATACCACAACGATTTAGTGATTGAGTGATGCTGTAGGCTTCAACTGAATGGAAAGGCAGCCCCTACATGTTGAAGGCAAACTCCTGTTCCTAACAAGCTACTCATAGCTGTTCTGGATGGTTGGGCTGATCTGTCACAATTTCATCATTTTGCCATTCTGGATGGAAACACTGCCAGTTCTGGTTCTTATTACCTGACATTTCCACCGGGGCTAGGAGTGGAAAACATGCAGCTATTATGCCTTATACACAATGTTCCCACCGTAGATTACATCTTTGTTCCTTCTTCAGTGACTTGTAGGATCTTTCTCAGCTCTGAGCAGTCATGTCTGTCCCTTTTGTTCCAGCCCTTCAACACTCACCCTCAGCTCCACTTCTGACACCATGTTACACGCTCAATCCAATCACTTGCTTGTGTTCTGGATCATTTTGGAAACTTGTCGCAAGATGGATACTCCAGTCAGTGGTCAGGGCAGAGGTCACATGACTATGGCAAGCCAGGAGGTACATTGGTAGAGTTTTGCTTTTCGATCTCAAACAGCCAGAAGGATGGAGAAGCAGAGGCCGCAGATTTAGGGAGATTGATGAAGGAGTGGAATAATGGAGGGATCATATTCAATTGTAACATTTCAGTGGGAATTGGATGAGGACCTTTAGTATAAACTGGACATGGCAACAGACAAATGTAGTGGTATATGTCTGCTTGGGGAACACTCTCTCACAGTGTTAACACTGCCACAACAGCCCCCAGTCCTGAAGAATGGACACCAGGCTCAGAACATTAACTCTGCTTTCTCTCCACAAATGCTACACGACTTATTGAGTTTCCCCAGCTTTTTCTGTTTATGGTTCAGAAATTCAGCATCCAGAGTTTGCTGATTTATTTCAGAGTAGTGTCCTTCTGTGGTGTATGATTTGGAAATTCATAATGAAATCACAGAAGGTACTTCAGCTTTCCCCTCAGTGTAAACCAAACTAAAGCCCCAGGTGGGACTTGAACCCACAATCTCCAGGTCTGGCGGCCAGCACCTTGTTCATTAGGCAACATAAAGCCTTCTCTGCAATGTGCCCTTCTGTAATCAGGATGTTCTTGGTGTACCAGATCTCTCCTTTTCTAAATAGTCATATTCAACTGAACTCTGTGGTCAACCTTGAAACCAGATCATTCTCCTGTGATCTTGAGAAAAGCTTCACTGTGAGATCTAGGAGTCAACTTGTTGCAGTCTCTCAATCCCTTCAAAATTACACGTGCACACACACACACACTCACACACACACACACTCACACACACACACTCACACACTCACACACTCACACACATACACACTCACACACTCACACACACACACACTCACACATACACACATACACACACAGACACACACAAACAGGCAGACACACATACACAGACAGGTACACACATTCACGCACACTCACACACACACACACACACACACACACACACACAGACAGGAGGTGCACACACACACACACACACACAGGCAGACACACACACACATGCACAGACAGGCAGACACACACACGCACAGACAGGCAGACACACGCACAGACAGGCAGACACACACACACACACACATAGGCAGACACACACACACACACACACTCACGCAGACACACATATACATACACACACACAGGCAGGCAGAAAAATACACACACACACACATGCACACACACACACAGACAGGCAGACACACACAGTCACACACATACACACACAGACAGGCAGACACACACACACACACACACACACTCACTCACACACACACTCACACACACACACACACACACTCACAGACAGGCAGACACACACACACACACAGACACACACATACACACACACACAGACACACACATACACACATACAGACATACACACACACACGTATGGGCAGACACTCACTCGCACCTGACTAAGGCAGAAAAAAGGTGAATTATTTAACACAGTTCCTATGGAGGCACAATGAGCGGAGGCAGAGTAGGCAACATTCTGAAGTTCCAAATTGCACTCCACAATCTGGAAAGTTACCTTTTTCTCACAGTCCTTTGGAGTTTTGCAATAATGGTACGCTGCTGTGTTAAGGTGATAGTCATCCCTCATGTGCAAGATTAAAGCGCCTGGGATAGGGAGAAGTGAATTGAGATGGATAGGAAGCTGGTTGGCAGAGAGGAAACAAAGATTAGGAATTAATGGGTCCTTTTCAAATTGGCAGACAGTAACTAGTGGGGTGCCACAGGGATTGATGCTGGGACCCCAGATGTGTACAATATATATTAATGATTTGGATGAGGGAAGAAAATGTAACATCTCCAAGTTTGCAGATGATACCAAGTTGGGTGAGAGGGTGAACTGTGATGAGGATGTGACGATGGTATGCCAGAGGGGTCAGTGCTGCGCTCATGTATGCAGCTAAGTTTACAGATGGCACAGAGCTAGGTAGGAAAGTGTGTTGTGAAGGAGACATAAGGAGCCTACAGATGGATACAGATCGGTTCAGCGAGTGGGCAAAGATGTGGCAAATGGAGTACGATGTGGGAAAGTGTGAGATTGTCCATTTTGGGAGAAAGAATAAGAAAGAAGCCTATTATCTAAATGGTGAGAGGTTACAGAGCTCGAAGATGCAGAGGGATCTGGGTGTCCTAGTGTATGAATCATTGAAGGTTAGTGTGCAGGTAGAGGAAGTAATACGGAGAACTATTCAAATGTAATGGTTTAGTGTGAGGGGAATTGAATTGAAGAGTGGGGAGGTTCTGCTTCAGTTATACAGGGCATTACTGAGACTGCATCTGGAGTACAGTGAACAGTACTGGTCACCGTACTTACAGGAGGATGTTAATGTGTTCAGAGCAGTTCAGGACTGCTACCAGAATGTGTGGATTGCCTTGTGAAGATAGGTTAGACAGGCTAAACCGTTATCCTCTGGAGTTAAGAAAAGTCTGAGGTGACTTAATTGAAACACATTAGATCCTGAGGGGACCTGACTGTCTCAATGTTGAAAGGATGATTTGTCTTGCTGGAGAATCTAGAACAGTTTAAGGTGGTACCCATTTCTAACAGGTATGAAGAAAGATGTTTGCACTCTGGGTTGTGTATCCTTGGATAAAAACCGAAAGAACTGCAAATGCTGTAAATCAGGAGCAAAAACAAAGCTGCTGGAAAATCTCAGCAGGTCTGGCAGCATCTGTGAAGGTAAAAACAGAGGTAATGTTTCGGGTCTGGTGACCAGGGTCCGGTTCTGAAGGAGGGTCACCAGACCCGAAACGTTAACTCTCTTTTTTTCTTCACAGAAGATACCAGATCTGCTGAGCTTTTCCAGCAACTTCCGTTGTTGTGTATCCTTGGAGTTGCCTTCCTCAACAGGCAGTGCATTCAGATTCTCCACCATTGAGAATGACAGTGGATTCCAACATGAGAGAGAGAGAGAGAGAGACACACACAGGGATCACTCGAGGCTGATTGCAGGATTAAGGTGAATATCATTATTTAGAAAAGGATAGAGCTGGTACACAACCAAGAAAATAGTAATTTCAGTAGGGCAGGGTGCAACACTGTCATCATGTGGCCCCAGTAGCCTAATGTATAAGGCACTAGCCCCAGAAGCTAGGGATTGTGGGTTCAAGTCCCCACCTGGGGCTTTGGTTTGCTCTGCATTGAGAGGGAAGGTGGTTTGTTTCCTTTGTTAATTCTCAAGTTGTACACCACAGAAGGAGGTTACTTGAAAATAAGACAAGGAACTGTGGATGCTGAGTATCTTCAACAGAAACAGTTGGGGATATTTGGCAGGAGGAAAAGCAGAGTTAATGTTCTGAGTCCAGTGACTGTTCTTCAGGACTGGGGGCTGTTGTTGCCTCTGAGGGAATGTTACCCAAGCAGACACTGTTTCCTTCTCTGTTATGTTCCATTCACCTTTACCACTTGTCTTTGATTTTGATGCAGCGCCCCATGGGTCTACTTTGCTATTATTTATTTTATGTCTCTCTCTGAAAGAATGGAGGGAGGTTTATTCTGTATTTTAACCTCTTGTTGTCCCTGTCACGGGAATGTTAGTTGGGAGCATTGTCGGCAAAATTTGCTTTGTGTTTGATTTGCGTTTACTTTGTGTTCTGTGCTGCTCCTGTCTCAGGTGTGTTTCGTACAGTCATAGAGTCATTGAGCTGTACAGCACGGAAACAGACCCTTCGGCCCAACCGGTCCATGCTGACCGGATATCATAAATTAAGCAATTCCCATTTGCTAGCATTTGGCTCATTTCCCTATAAACCTTTGTATTCATTTACCATCCAAATGTGTTTAAAATGTTGTCATTGTACCAGCCTCCACCACTTCCTCTGGCAATTCATTCCGTACACGCACCACCCTCTGTGTGAAAATGTTGCCCCTTAGGTCCCTTTTAAATCTTCCCACCCTCACCTTAAACCTATGCCCTCTAATTTTGGACTCCCTTACCCTGGGGAAAAAACCTTGACTATCCACCGTATCTATGCCCCCTATAATTTTATAAACTTATAACCTCAGGCTCTGATGCTCCAAGAGAAAATAGCCTCAGCCTATTCAGCCTCTCCCTATAGCTCAAACACTCCAACTCTGGCAACATTCTTGTGAATCTTTTTCTGAACAATTTCAAGTTTAGTAACATCTTTCCTATAGCAGGGCAACCAGAATTGAATGCAGTATTCCAAAAGTGGCCTCCTGTACAGCCACAATGTGACCTCCCAACTCCTATACTCAATGCACTGACCAATAAAGGCAAGCGTACCAAATGCCTTCTTCACAATCCTGTCTACCTCAGACTCCACTTTCAAGGAACTACGAATCTGCACTCCAAGGTTTCTTTAGTCAGCAACGGTCCCCAGGACCTTACCATTTAAGTCCTGCCATGATTTGCCTTTCCAAAATACAGCACCTCACATGTATCTAAATTAAACTCCATGAGCCAATCCTTGGCCCCATCCATTTCACGGGGACAATGTTGAAGAAACCTTGCTTTCTGTTCAAGAGTTGAGCGTGTAACATGGTGTCAGAAGTGGAGCTGAGGGTGAGTGTTGAAGAGCTGGAACAAAAGGGACACACAGGGCTGTTCAAAGCTGAGAAAGCTCCTATGAGCCACTGATAAGGAACAAAGATACAAGTGACAGTGGGAACATTGTGTATAAGGTACAATAGCCACACCCTTTCCTCTCCTAGCACCGGTGGTAATGAAAATTGATATGAAAGAGAACTGGCAGTGCTTCCATTCAGAAAACAAGGTTAAATGGGAACGTGTTGTGAGGAAGATGTGAAGAAGTTTCAGGAAGATTTGGGCAGGCTTAGTGACTGAGCAAAACATGGCAGACTGAACTCAATATGGAAAAATGTAAAGTCAACCCCTTTGGTGAGAGAAGCAGATGTGCAGAGAATTTCTTAAATAGTAAGAGCTTGGAAAGTGTCAATGTAGAAAAGGATGTGTCCTGATGACTGTACATTGAGCTGTTAAAGGTGCTCACCATTGAGTGAAACGGGGGGTACTGTGGGCCCCAGGAATGATGACACAGGTCTCCAGTAGAACCTGACAGTATTCACACAGTCTGCCTCCAGAATGTGCCGCCTCTTCACCCCCAGCACACAGACCCTCTACAACCCACTGCATTTTAATGCACGGAGGTCAGGGCGCTCCCTGACTAAATGGGTACCACCTGGTTCTATGGCAAACTGGAAACCTGGAAGATGCCCCCTTTTATCCGCAGCCTGGCCCCTGCAGGGACGGGTGCAGGAACTGTGAGTGCAGGCCATTCCCTATCGGCTCTACACCATGACAGTCCCTGCGTGTGTACTCACCCACAGGAGAATGGGTCAATGCAGCAGGGAGTCACAGAGCTACAGGGTGCACTGACCCTGTTCACTATCCAGGTGGGCATTCGGAATGGGAGACCATTCAATTGTTTAAGGTGTCAGGCCAGGGATAGTAAAAGAAAATACAACTGTGGAATGTGTTTCTGGGCAAAACTTGAGCCACCCCAGGTGGAACTCAAATCTACAATCCCTGGCTCAGGAGGCCAGTGCCTTATCCATCAGGCCACTGGGGCCAGATCTGCTGCTGTAACTACATTACATTAATATGCTATATCTCAGCAATTACAACAGAATTCAACTGCTGCTATCTCTCAGCAACTGACATTGTCAGTCTCGGGGTAAAATGTTGAGGGGATGTGAACTGTAACAGCTTTTGCAGATGATTCAATGCTTGATCCAGCTAGATGATTCAGACATTTACAATGCAGCAACTGGACCCATATTTCTCCATCACTGAACAGGGGTCACTGGACCCAAACACTTGATGATGTTTGCTCTCCATCTCTAGATGCTGCCAGACCTGTTGTGTTTCTCTGTTTGCTCCTCCATCACTGTGTGTTTCTGAAGGATGACAAAGAGCAGATGTTCACAAAATAAAGATTCATCTCATCCCACATCCCACCTGGCCCTCCCAGGCAGTGCATTCCAGATTCCCAGCAGCCTATGGTTGGAGGAGCTATTCCTCAAATCCCCTGTAAACCTCCTGACTTTTAGCTTAAAATTACGCCCTCTTTTTAATAACTCTTCATCCACAGGGAACGGCTGCTCTCTGACCACTCTGTCCATGCCCCTGCACAATCTTACTCACCACTATCAGGTCACCCCCACTCAGCCTTCTCTGCTCCAAAGAAAACAGCCCGAGATTATCCAGCCTCTCTCCATCTCTGGAATGCTCCATCCCAGGCAACATCCTGGTGAATCTCCTTTGCACCCCATTCCAGTTCTGATTCTTTTGCCAATTACATTAAAACAATTGCAGAAAATAAAAGCTCATGGTGTAGGGGGTAACACATTGACCTGGAGAGAAGACTGGCCGTTGAACAGAAAGCAGAGAGTAGGAATAAGTGGGTCTGTTTCAGCCTGGCAGGATGTGATGATAGTATGTCAAAGGGGTCAGTGCTGGTCTAAGGTATGGAGCTAAATTTACTGATGACACAAAGAGAAGTAGGAAAGTGAGTTCTGAAGAGGACATAAGGAACCTGTAAAGGGATATGTAATAGTTTAGTGAGTGGACAAAGATCTGGCAAATGGAGAACAATGTGGGAAATATGAGACTGTCCATTTTGGGTGAAAGAATAAGAAAGAAGCCTATTATCTAAATGGTGAGAGGTTACAGAGCTCAGGGATGCAGAGGGATCTGGGTGTCCTTGTGCATGAATCACTGAAGGTTAGTGTGCAGTTAGAGGAAGTAATCAGGACAATATAATACAATTTTATGGCTTATTGTGAGGAGAATTGAACACAAAACTAAGGAGGTTCTGCTTCAGTTATACAGGGCATTACTGAGACTGCATCTGGAGTGTAGTGTACAGTATTGGTCACTGTTCTTGGAGAAGGATGTTAATGTGTTGGAAACAGTTCAGAGAAGGTTTACTGGATTGATACCTGGTGTGAGTGGATTACCTGATGACAAAAGGTTAGATAGGCTGGGCCTGTATCCTCTAGAGTTTAGGAGAGTCAGAGGTGATTTAATTAAAACATCTAAGATCCTGAGGGGAATTGACTGGGTGAATGTTGAAAGGATGTTTGGTCTTGTTGGAGAATCTAGCATGAGGCACCATAGTTTTAAAATTAAGGTGGTGCCTGATTTCAAACAGAAATCAAACAGGGCTGTGAGCCTTTGGAGTTCCCTTCTTCAAATGGCAGTGCATTCAGATTCCCCATCAATAGGAATGACAGTGGATTCCAACATGAGAGATACAGGGATTATTAATTCTTACAGGCCATGGGAGAGTGATCTGGTTTTGAAGCTGACACAGGATTCAGGCGAATATGATTGTTTACAAAAGGAAAGAGCTGGTCCACAAAGGGACAACTTTGATTGCAGAAAGGCACAGTGCAACTAGTGCTATGTGCTGCCCCTGTGGCCTAATGGATAAGGTACTAGCCTCAAGCCTCAGGGTTGTGGGTTCAAGTCCCACATGAGGCTTAGGCTTGGTTTGAAGTAAGTGGAAAGCTGAAACATTTTCTGCCAGAATGGCCACTTTCCTTTGTGAATTTTCAAATCGTACACTACAGAGGGAGACTATTCTATAACAAGCCAAGAAACTGTGGATGCTGAAGATCCTAAACTGAAATAACCAGGGGAATACCGCAGGTCTGGTAGCACGTGTGGAGAGAAAGCTGATTTAACATCTGGAGTCCAGTGACTGTTCTTCAGGACTGGACTCTGCCTCTGAGGATGTGTTAGCCAAGCAGATGTGACTTGCTTTTCTGTAAGCTTCCGTTCACCTTTATCAGTTGTGTTTGATATTGATGGGGTGTGTCTACAGGGCTATATATCACTTTTGAAGTCTCTGAAACATAAGAACGTAAGAACTAGGAGCAGGAGTAGGCCATCTGGCCCTTCGAGCCTGCTCTCCCATTCAATAAGGTCATGGCTGATCTTTTTGTGTTCTCAGGTCCATAAACCTTAATTCCTTTACTGTTCAAAAAATTATCTATCTTAGCTTTAAAAACATTCAATGAGGAAGTCTCAGCTGCTTCACTGGGTGGGGAATTCCACAGATTCACAACCCTTTGAGTGAAGAAGTTCCTCCTCAACTCAGTCCTCAATCTGCTTCCCTTTATTTTGAGACTATGCCCCCTGGTTCTAATTTCACCCGCCAGTGGAAACATCCTACCCACTTCAACCTTGTCTATTCTCTTCATAATTTTGTATGTTCCTATAAGATACCCACTCATCCTTCTAAATTCCAATGAGTATAATCCCAGTCTACTCAATCCTCATAAACCAATCCTCTCAACTCCAGAATCAACCTGGTGAGCCTCCTCTGCACAATCTCTAGTCCCAGTACATCCTTTCTCAAGTAAAGAGAACGAAACTGTACGCAGTACTCCAGTTGTTGCCTCACCATCATCCTATACAGCTGCAGCATAACCTCCCTGTTTCTAATCTCCATCCCTGTTGCAATGAAGGACAAAATTCCATTTACCTTCTTAATTACCTACTGTACCTGCAAACCAACTTTGTGTGATTCATGACAAGGACACCCATGTCCCTCTGCCTAGCAGCATGCTGCAATTTTTCACTGTCCAACTAACAGTCCTTTTTGCTGTTATTCCTTCCAAAATGGTTGACCTCACACTTAAACATTGCACTCCATCTGCCAGACCCTTACCCACTCACTTAAACTATCTATATCCCTCTGCAGACTTACAGTGTTCACTGCACACTTTGCTGTGCCACTCGTCTTCGTGTCATCTTCAAAATTTGACACACTACACACGGTCCCCCAACTCCAAATCATCTGTGTAATTTATAAACAATTGCAGTCCCAACACTGATCCCTGAGGCACACCACTAGTCACTGTCCGCCGACCAGAAAAACACTCATTTATCCCCACTCTTTGCTTCCTGTAAATTAACCAATCCTCTACCTGTGCCAATACGTTGCCCACAACACATTTATCTTATGCAGCAGTCTTTTGTGCGGCACTTTGTAAAATGCCTTTTGGAAATCTAGATATATCACATCTACTGGGTCCCTGTTGTTCACTGTGCTTGTAATGTCTTCATAGAATTCCAGTAATTAGTTTAACATGACCTGCCCTTCATGAACTCATGCTGTGTCTGCACAATGGGACAATTTCTATCTAGATGTCCTACTATTTCTTCCTTGATGATAGATTCAAGCATTTTCCCCACTGTAGAAGCTAAGCGAACCAGCCTATAATTCCCCATCCTTTGTCTACCCCCTTTTTTAAGGAATTGAGGAAAAATTATTCTGTATTTGAACCCTTTTTTAATGTATTTATTGATTCACGGGATGAGGGCCTCGCTGGCCAGGCAGCATTTTTTGCCCATCCCTAATTGCCCAGAGGGCGCTTAAGAGTCAACCACATGGCTTTGGGTAGGAGTCACATGTAGGCCAGACCAGGTAAGGATGGCAGTTTCCTCCCCTAAAGGACATTAGGGAACCGGATGTGTTTTTCCAACAATTCATGGTCATCGTTGGACTTTTAATTCCAGATTTTTTTTATTGAATTCAAATTCCACCACCTGCTGTGTTGGGATTCAAACCGAGGTTCCCAGAATATTATCTGGGTCTCTGGATTAACATGTCTAGCAATAATAACACAAGGCCAGCACCTCCACCTCCCCTAATTGTTGCCCCTGTCCTGAGAGTGTACAAGGTGTCGAAGGACCTTTACCTTGCCTTTAATTTGAGTTTAAGGATTTAGGGGAGATTTTCCCCTATGTTTGCCCTGTGCTATCCCTGTTCCAGATGTATGTCATGGGACGGTGCTGAACGAACCTTTCTTTCAGTTCAAGAGTTGAGCGTGTAACATGGTGTCGGAAGTGGAACTGAGAGTGAGTGTTGAGGAGCTGGAACAAAAGGGACACACAGGAGGCAATCATGAGCAGATTTGCTTTTCAGAAGCCATTCTCTTGTGTGTTTATCCTTAACAATAGCAGTCAAAAGAAAATATTTCTGGTTTATGCAATTAAACTACACCCCTTCAAAACCCCAAATACAACAAAAACACACACAGATACACACACACGCGCGCGCACGCGAACACACACACACATAAACACATACACACACACAAACACATACACACACACATACACACATACAGACACACATACACAGACACACACACACAATACACACACATACACAGACACACAGACTCACACACACAGACAGACACACACACACATTCACACATACACACACATCGATAAACACACACACACACGCACACATTCATACACATACACACACATAGACACATACACACAAACATACATGCACAGACACACATTCACACACATACACACACACACACATAGACACATACACATACACAGACACACATTGATACATGCACAGATATACAGACACACACACACATTCACACACATACACACACATAGACACATACACACACATAGACACACACACAGACACACACACACACACACATACACACACATAGACACACACATAGACACACGCATGCACAGTCTCACGTTCACACACACACACAGACACACACACAGACACATACACA
>NC_063342.1:73861708-73877320 GCF_021869965.1 Rhincodon typus
CACACACACACACACACACACACACAGACACACAAACACACACACACACACACACATAGACACACACACATAGACACACACACACATAGACACATACACACAGACACACACACATACACACACATAGACACACGCATGCACAGTCACACATTCACACACAGACACACGCACACAGACACATACACACACATAGACACACACACACACACACACATACACACACATAGACACACACATGCACAATCACACATTCACACACACACACATACACACACACACACAGACACATTCACACACATACACACATATAGAGACACAGACACACATGCACACACATACACACATACACACACACACACACACACACACACAAACACAAACACACATATGATTTCAACAGACAAAAGGCAAATGTTTATCATAGATATAATGGATGGACAATGAACATAGATGAAGCAGGCAACATTCTGAACATTTGAATGAAGTACTCAGGACATATGTCTGAATTACAGACCATTAACATTGTCACTATAGTGCTGTGCACCTTACTGAGAAACCTTTCCTGAGACAGATACAGACAGGTCTCCTATAATATAATAGTTGCATTCTTGTGTGACCTTGCACAATAGAAAATTGTGCTATAGGGAAATCGCTATACCTACACAGCAGAAAGTTCACTATTCATCAATCGCGTTACAGCCAATTTGTGTTAATGAAACACGCGTTCTGGCAGAACTACCTGTGACGGAGAGTATTTCTAAACAAGATCACAGCACAGCCCAGACCGGGCTCAAACCCTAAATCCCTAGCTCAGAAGGCCACTGCTATATCCTTAGCACCACAGGAGATGCAGCAATGATGTAATATTAATGCCAGACCTTTTTTAATGTACAGACACACCAAGATGAACACCCCACCCCCTTCATTCATTTCCTCTGCTGCCATATTAAAGTAAACCCTCACCTCCAGGTCTTTTAATGAAGGCCCATCTAAAGAAGAACAGGTGTATTAGCACTAATCCAACTGCAAGAGTGTGATTTGAACTCAGCACATAGAACATTTCCCTGAATTACAGCCCAGGGACATCACCATTACGGCTGAGAAATATTTCCTGATATAGATGGACAAAACGTTTCAATACAAAGTTCACAGCACCCCAGAGGGGATTTAAACCCACAAACAGTGCCTTCAGAGGCCAGCACCTTACCCATCAGGCTACTGAGGCTAGACAATACCAGCCCCCTTATGTAATGCCAGATACCCAGCAATTATTTCACAGGGTTTAATTTGCTGCAGTCCTTCAGCAATTGCTCATTACTGCGGTAAAATATTGATGGGATGTGAAATGTAACAACTTTTACAGAGATGAATTGTTGCTTGATCCAGGTCAACGCTTCAGTCATTTACAATGCAGCAAATGGACTCAGACTGCTCCATCACTGAAGAAGGGTCACTGGACCCAAAACCTTAATGCTGCTTTCTCTCCACAGATGCTGCCAGACCTGTTGAGTTTCTCCAGCAATTTGTCTCCAGCAAATGCACTTTGAATCCAACATTTATGTTACTTATGGACAGTGATTGTCCAAGAAAGACTTTCCTGCTCCTCTGACGCTGTCTGGCCTGCTGTGCTTTTCCAGTCACACACCTACAGACTCTGTCTTCCAGCATCTGCAGTCCTTATTGTCTTTGAGGAGAGAGGAAGATTATTGATCAGGTGTGACTGTACTGATATATCTGAATGTGGGGAATTTGGAAAACTGTAACAGGATCTCATCAGAGATAACAGAATCAACACAGAGTATACTGGAGAAACTCAGCAGGTCTGGCAGCATCTTTGGTGGGAGAGAGAAGAGAGAGAGAGAGAGGAGAAGGGGGGGGGGGGGGGGGCGGTGCAAGAGCAGGGAGAGGGAGACAATGTTTTGAGCCCTGCGTGCTTCTTCTTCAGAATCTCCACAGATGCCAGACCTGCTGAGCTTTTCCAGAAACTACTGTTTTTGTTTCTGATTTCCAGCATTTGCAGTTCTTCGGAATTCTTTTTATTTCCAAGTCAAGATAGCTTGGAGGGGAACTTGCAGGGGGCGGTGTTCCCATGTATCTGCTGGCCTTGTCCTTCTAGATGGAAGTGGCCGTGGGTTCGGAAGGTGCTGTCTGAGGATCTTTGGTGAATTTCTGCAGTGCATCTTGCAGATAGTACACACTGCTGCTACTGAGCATTGGTGGTGGAGGGAGTGGATGCTTGTGGATTATAAGAAGCATTTTTTGTTAAATTTTTGTGTTTTTCCTGCCCAACAGAAGCTGGTTGTTCTCGGCAGTAAAAAAAAAACACAGTTTGAACTTGGATTAAAAAATAGCAGTTACTTTCCTGCAGCTGTTGCTATGAACCATGACTTTTGATTTGAAAGATTAATTGATAACTTATAGTTTATAAATCAGTGTCTCCAGGATTAATGCTAGGTGATATACTGAGCGCAGTGTCCCAGGGACTAATCTTTCTCAGTCCAAGAAAATCAGTTCGTTTGTTCGTTAGGGCAGTGAAACCATCCAGTTCAAATTCCGGTCCCATGTGAATTTTTACTGAGCAGATATTTGGATGGTTGATCTAATTGACATAATTCTGTTGGCCAATCCCCACAAAAAGGTGTGGCATTTACATTGACATTGTGTTCAGGTATTTTCCTGTGTTTCTAAGACAGACTGTTCCCAGGCAGCAGTCTGAATCCTCAAGGATTTGGGCTTAATCGGTGACTGGAAGAGCAACAACTTGCATCTACATAGCGCCTTTAAAGCATTTCAGCTAGTCCCATTCGACAACTCCACAATGGGTACCCAACACCAAACCACTTCTGGAAATATTAGAACGTATAGCTGTCAGTTCTCAAGTCTGCCACCTGGTGGAGAATCCTCAATGTTCGGTTTTCCCATAGTAAATGAAATTGACAATTTTCATGGAATCTGTGAACCTTTTCTTGGGAATTCACAGCGTTGATGGAATTGTGGTTTACTCTAAAGTAAGCTCTGAGATTGTTTTTTTAAATGCATTCATGGATGCAGGACTCTGTGATTGATGATCTGTTCCCAGGGATGTGCACTGAGACAGCCACTAACTGTGCCAGGAGGCCATCAATTCAGTGAATGGTGCTGGCTGAAAATTGTTGGTCTCACAGTGAAAGGCCTTGTCTGTAAATAAGCATTGTACAATCCAAGGTCAGGGGCTTCAGTCAGAGGCTTGTACTGAAGCTTGGGCAGTTGCTACTGAGATGCAATGTGGAAAAGGCCTCAGACTAAAGCCTTTTAGCCAGAGTACACTGATGGGACAGGGAACTGTGGCAACTCTCATTCTGTATGTTCAACACGTACCATATTGTGTAAATATTACCTGTATTTGTAAATGCACTGAACAGTATGCAGAATTGGGAAAAAAAAATGGTTTATACTTTTATGTGATGCCAACTCCAAATGATCAGGTCATGCAATTTTTGTAAATCTTATGAAGAAGGTATATTTTAGGAAGAAGGTGATGAATGAGTTGGGACATGGAATGGATTGGTCTTTTATGAGCTGTCTGAAATTCAGTCTCAGTGTTGTCTATAGTCAGGTGTGCTAAGTACAGGAGGACTGTATCCGGATAAATTTCCATTGGAAATAGCCCTCCTTCAGGAAGTGAATTAACCCAACTCACTATTGCTATCACACAGTCCAAAGCCCTGGAAGTAACCGCCACAGAAAACACTGCTAGTGGAATGTGACCCAAATCTTCATAGTTGCAGACTCCCCGATTGAGATCACTTTGTGCATGAGGGTTTCAGGGGATGGAGCAGTTAAAAATGCTATGTGAAGGTTTCAACATTTATAAGTAAATGAGTAACCTGGGGTCAATATTGACGTGAAAAAGTCTGCAAGGTTTTCTGTTTGTCCAGTCAGTTGCTGGACCCAGGCAGTTTTGGCTTGCTGTCATTTTGATTCATTTTGAGTGATGGAGCTGTTGGTATTCTTGCTTTGTGCCTCTTGGTGCATGTCAGTTACCGAACAAGCACCTTCGTAAGTAATGCTTTTATCTTTGCACTTTGCTACCCAATACTGGGCTCTTCCTGGAGCTCTGGGCACTGTCCTGGGTGGTTTCCGTGCAGATGCATGGACGGGTAGTTAACTGGCTCCTCCCTGGCCCCTCGAGGCTGCTGAGGAGACAATTCAGTTGCTGGATGGGGTATATTTGAACCTTTGAGGGTCCCATCCACTCCACAGTTTATCTCGTTCACAGAGTGACCCAAACACACACTGATCCAAATCCATTATGTCCCACTCAAGGGGCAGAAGGGGATGGAACTTGAGAGCAATTTGCTGAAAGTATTCTTCTGAGAGGCATTTGTTCCTCCCATTGTAGCTATACTTCAACAACACATAGTTAAACATAGCAACCCTAGAAAATAGGAGTAGGATAGGTTCTTGTTGTACCATCCATGGCCAATTCTCTATCTCAGTGGTATCCTCCTGCTCCCTTTCCATTCCTCTCCATGCCATCAGCCCAGAAAAATCTTTCTTGAATACAATCAATGATGTGGCCTTCTGTAGCAGAGCATTCCAAAGGCTCACTACCCGCTAGGTGAAGAAATGTTTCCTCATCTCAGTCCTAAGCTGGCTACCCCATATTGTAAGACAGTGACTCCTGGTTGGAGACTGTTCAACCAGGGGAAACTCCTCCCTGCCTCTAGTCTGTCTACCTTGTTTGAGTTTTATATATTTCAATCAGATCCCCTACCATCCTTCCAAACTCCACAGGACACAACCCTGACCAACCCAACCTCTCCTCATACCTGCTATCCCTGGTATCAGTCTAACGAACCTTCACTGCACTCCTTCTCTGTGGTAGGTCTTTCATTTCTTAGGTAGGGAGTCCAAAATAGCACACGATGAAGTATTAAGGGTAAAAACAACAACTGTTTTGCCAGTAGGTAGATTCCTCAGAGAATCTTCACCAGATTTTATTCAAACTCTACCATCCTGAAAGATGGATTTATAACAGGATGAGCAGAACTTCCCATTCCGGTCATAAACCTGATGTTAGGGGTCAAGCAGGGGTCCTGGACATGAACCATGTTGGGGACAGTAACCTGATTGGATCCCCACCTGACCAATTAGAGGCCAGGCTTGCTGTCTAATCGAGGTTGGTAGGCGGAGTAAGGAGCTGCCAGAGAGCCCCAAACCAGGTAAAGTTGGGGGAGGGGGGAAGGGTTCAATAGATGGCAGAGATGGCAGCAGGGCAAATGGGTATCCTGTTAAAAGAAAAACACCCTCCTCAGTCCTTGTCTCTGCCTATGAGAGAATTAAAGAACATTTTTGCCACTGAATCCCCCAAGGATTAGGTCTCAAATGATGGATCTTTGAACCTAGGAACTAAAATTGGAAAGGACCTCCAGTGTCTCTACTGCAGAGTGGGATTCCCATTACAGTGTGGAATTGTAGCCAGGAAAGGGAGAGGAGGATTGTCAAAGCAATGGCCCTTAACCACCTTATCTCCCATTTTAGGGGCATGGGGGAGGGGTACTGAAAGATCATCTCCAGAGCTCCCAGACATCATGGGGTCCTGCACATTTCTCCTTCAGATCTTGCTCCAAGATTTTCTCAAGGCCTATTTGATTTTTTATTGGTTTTCAGGCCCTCGCTGGGTTTGACTCAGAAGCCAAACTGTTCTCAAAGTGTTACACTCTTTCAAGAAGGTTTGAGAAACTCAGTACTGGGCAAAGGATTCAATGAGAATGAACCAATTTTCCTTACATGCACCCCCCAACCTAATTCAGTAATTATAGAATCCCTACAGGGTGGAAGCAGGCTATTCAGCCCATTCCAACCTTCCGAAGGAACTATCCTTATCCTTTCCCAGTAAGTCTGCATTTCCCATGGCTAACCCACGCTGGATGCTATGAGGCAGTGTTGCATGGCCAATCCACCTAACTCACATCTTAGAGCTGTGGGAGGAAACCCATACAAACTCAAGGAGAATATGCAAACTCCACACAGGCAGTTGCCTGAGGCTAGAATTGAACCTGGATTCCTAGATCCATAAGGCAGCAGTGCTAACCCCAGGGCCACCTTTGATGTCAATTGAAAGAAAGCTTGAATTAATGGCCTAATCCATTAATCCATTGTCAATTGCCGGGAAAAACCCATTTCGTTCACTAATGTCCCTTAGGGAAGGAAGCTGCTATCTTTACCAGGCACAGTGGCTCAGTGGTTAGCACTGCTACCTTACAATGCCAGGAACCCGGGCTCAGTTCCTCCTGATATGGCTGACATGAACGCAAACCCAAGCTACAAAAGGCCCTTTTTCTGGATCAACTGGACTCTGAAACATTTATCTCCGCATGTAAACATTTCTTCATAACATAGAGAGCACACACGCAATCCACATACGTGGCCAAACACTTCAAATCTGTAACATTTGTAAACACAACTCCAAAGCAATTAACAGAAGAAGAAAACTGGACTTGTCCCCACTCCCCAATAATTGTCCTCCCATTCCCTCAAATCTCTCTACTTGAACTTTTCACCCAATACAACCTGGTGGGCAAGTACGAAAGGGGAAGAAAAGGGATAACTATTCCTTGTTTGCTTATTGCACTCCAGCTTTAGTTAATAAACCTCAAAGACAGGCCTAGGGCAATGGTTGAACTAAATAAATGTAACCATTATATTGGAGAAAACAATGAGAAAATCAGGTTTGCGAACAATTAAGATATCAGTGTAAAAGTGACTTGAGGGGGGAGTCCCTACTTATTCAAACTTTCCCTCTCTCTCACTGTTTGTTCTGACAGGTCTCTCAATAGGCACAATTAAGTGAGGATTGAGTGCGTGTTTCCTCAGGGTAAAGCCAGGCTCAGAGGCTCTTGTGCCGCAATGGTACTGTCCCTAACTCTGAGCCAGAAGGCCTAGTGTTTATATACCACATGTCCTACACTGTGTGTTGTAATATACCTGAACAGGTTAATTAGAAATCCATAGAGGGCATGGCGGGGAGGGTGGGGGGAGCAGGGTCAGTTTCTGTCTCTCCTGTTGCCACTCTCTCATTTGTTGGAAACGTTTTGCAGCTGTCAGGGAGTCCTGGAGAGCTGAACCCTGGCTGCTTTTATGTCTGTTCTTTTCAAGAGTCTCTATTGTAGTGTAGCTGCAAGTTTTCCCTCCCCGGCAAGGTCACTGAGGGGCAACGTGAGGGGGAAAGGCTGGTCAATTGGGCCAAATAGTCAACTCCTATCCCTAATTCACATGTTCCTGTGCTATGTTCCTATACACCAAGTTACAATTGTTTATGGATTACACAGACCTAAAGAATGGGTGACAAACTTGATTATTGATCTATGTCAAGCCAACTTATCTTTTTTTCAATGTCATTTAGGACTGAAATGAGGAAGGATTTCTTCAGGTGGTGAATCTTTGGAATTCTCTACCCCAGAGGGGCTGTGGAAGCTCATGCATTGAATATATTCAATGCAGGGAGCTATAGCTTTCTAGGCATGAAGGGATGGAGGATAGTGGAGGAAAGTAATATTGAGACAGACGCACATTCATGATCTAAAATGGTGGTTCAGTCTCAACAGGTCAAATGGCCAACTCCTGCTCCTCGGTCATATGTCCTATGTGGGAACAATGGTTTCTGGAGTGCACAGACCTATAAAATGGATGACCTGACCTTTATTATTGGTCTATGTCAAGGCAACTTGCTTGTTTAAATGCCTCCAGTTGATGCCCTGACACTGAAACCTGAACGAAGCATGTGCAGGAAGAGGACCACCTAGTGCTGAGGGATAAATGAACACAACATTCTGTCTAACCAAACGATCAAATCCTTCGAACATCTCAATCAGACTTACCCTTCAATTTTTGAAACTCAAGTTTTGACAAACCCAGTCCGTGCAACTTGTCCTCTGTATATTAAACCCTAAGGGGGGAAAGCTGATTGATTGTTGTTCCCCAACTGTATTTCTCCAGATACTTGATCACTGCTCCAAAGATTGTTCGTATTGGTGTGAAGGAAACAGTAACCATCCAAATGTTTGAGGCTCGCGGGAATTTTGATGCCTCCATTTACTTACTGAACCAAAGAGAGATGGTAGTGTGCTCCGACAGGCACACCATCAAACTCAACCATACCAACAACTTTGCTGAAGTCTTATTTATCCAGGTAACCAGCACTGTATGAGAACCACTTGGAATTACCCAGTTCTTTATATTATCGTATTAATGGCATGGTTAGCACTGCTGCCTCACAGCTCTAGGGACCCAGGTTCGATTCCAGCCTCGGGCGACTGTCTGTGTGGAGTTTGCACATTCTCCCCGTGTCTGCGTGGGTTTCTCCCGGGTGCTCTGGTTTCCTCCCACAGTCCAAAGATGTGCAGGTTAGGTGGATTGGCTATTCTAAACTACCCTAAGTGTTCAGGGATGTGTAGATTAGGTGGGTTATAGGGGGATGGGTCTGGGTGGGATGCTCTGAGGTTTGGTGTGGACTTGTCAGGCTGAAGGGCCTGTTTCCACACTGTAGGGATACTATGATAGCTCTTAGTGAAGCCTTGTGTTTGGTTTCCTCTCAGCTCAAATACTTCGCTGGATATCCTACCCACTCCCACCCCCCCATCTAGAATAACAGGATGACTATAATACGTGAGGAGCCATTTAAGGCTATCATACCTTTAATGGTTCTCTGCAAGATCTATCCTATTATTATCTCTGGTTTCTATTTCAGCATTACTCCCCCTTCAGGTATTGATCCAATTTGCGCTCGAGGACTGCTATAGAATATGTTTCTATCATCAATCCAGACAGCGCACCCTGGATCGCAGCAACTTGCTGTGTGAACGTTTTACAAATCTCGTTTCACCTCAGCTTCTTTGCTAATTTCCTCAAATCTGTGTCCTCAGTTATTGAGGCTTCTGCCACTGGAAGCAGTTTGTAGGATTCGTATCTCCTCAATCAAACCCTTCGAGATTTTAAGCAAAACTCTCTGGGATCTTCTCTCAGCCCCACGCACGGCTAAATTTTCTTCTCCCTGGTACCATTCCATTATATCGCGTGCCCCCACCCCCCCTGCCTCCCCCCGAACCCTCCACAAAATTTTGACATCATTCAGGAACTGCAGTGCCCCAATATTGGACACATTACCCCCTTGAGTTCTAACTAACCTGTATTTTATTGAGGACTTCCATTACCTCCTCGATATGGCCACCTTCTCACTGAGGATTCAGGGAAAGTCCCCACACTGCAAAACCCCAAATCTCCAGACCTTCGTGCCAGAGGTGGGAGAGTGATGTGGGCAATAACCGGTGCTGTGGTCACCAGCCTGGGGGCCCACAAAGGCCTGCTGCGTGCCAAAACGGTTAAAGGCCTTGTCTCGTCACCTCCAGAATGCCAGCCCAGTGAAGGTAACAAAACAACAGCCCTCTAGCCTTCACTCCTCATGCTCCCTCTTATCCTACATGGTCTCCATGCCCTATTCATGCCAGGTCACACCACCTCATGCCCCCTCCCTACCCACTTATTTCCATACAATCTCATGCCCTCCATTGCAACACATGCCCCTCCACCCACCCCTCATATCCCTTTATTGCCCTCTACCACCACCCTCTGTCTCCTACCATCAAGCCAATTTTGAATCCAATTGGCTAGATCCCCCTGGATCCCATGTGATCTAACTTTACTAACCAGGTTTACAATGTGGAACCTTGTTGAAGCCCTTGCTAAAGTCCAGGTAGACAACATCTACTGCTCTGCCCTCATCTAGCCTCTTGGTTACATCTTCAAAAAACTCAATCAAGCTAGTGAGACACGATTTCCCACACACAAAGCCATGCTGACTATCCCTAATCAGTCTTTGCCCTTCCAAATGTATGTAAATCCTGTCCCTCAGAATTCCCACCAACAACATACCCATCACTGGTGTCAGACTCACTTTTTCTCTGGAGTGTAGGAGGCTGAGGGGGTGACCTTATAGAGGTTTATAAGATTATGAGAAGCAATGATAAAGTGAATAGCAAAGGTCTTTTCCCCAAAACTAGAGGGCATAGGTTTAAGGTGAGAGGGGAAAGATTTAGAAGGAATCTAGGGGGCAGCTTTTTCACACAGAGGGTGGTGCGTGTGTGGAATGAACTGCCAGAGGAGGTGGGAGATACAGGTACAGTTATAACATTTAAAAGACATTTGGATAGGTACATGGATAAGAAAGGTTTGGAGGGATATGGGTAAATCGCAGGCAAATGGGACTAGTTTGGGAAAGTTTGTAGGCACGGATGGGTTGGACTGAAGGGTCTGTTTCCATGCTGCACTCTAAGACTCTATTGCAGACTGTCACACAGTTTGGCCTTTATTGCTCAGTGGGGGTCAAGCTGTAAGAAGAGGGCATGGTGTCTCAGTGGTTAGCACTGTTGCCTCACAGCACTAGGGACCTGGGTTCAATTCCATCTTCGGGTGACTGACTGTGCAGAGTTTGCATGTTCACCCCGTGTCTGTGTGAGTTTGCTCTGGTTTCTTCCCACAGTCCAAAGATGTGCGGGTTAGGTGGATTGCTCATGGGAAATTATCCAGGTGGACTGGATTAACCTTGGGGAGTACAGAGATAGGGTGGATCTAGGCAGGTGCTCTTTGGAGAGTTGGTATGGGCTGAATAGCCTGCTTCTATTTTGTAGAGAAGTCTTGTTACAATTGTACATAGCATTGGAATGGCCACAGCTGAGATTTGATCCCAGCATTTATAAAAAAGGACATTACAGGCACCTCAAAGGTGATTCCTAGGTGAAGGGGCTAACTTATCAAGAACGGTTAAACAGGTTTGGCTTTTATTCATTGTAGTTCAGAGGAATGAAAGGTGATCTTATTAAAACATACAACATCCTGAAGGGGCTTGACAGGGTAGATATTGAGAAGATGTTTCCAATATTAGGGGAAACACAGACAAAGGGACATAGTTACAGAATACAGGGACTCTCGTAGAAAACCGAGATGTATTTCTTCTCTCAGGGAATATTGAATGTTTGGAATTCTCTGTCCCAGGGAGTAGTGGAGGCTGGATCACTGGCAGTATTTAGAGAGAGGTATTTTTGAAGTATTGAGGAATCAGGGACTATTGAGGAACTGGCAGGATAGAGCAGTTGAGGCCTTGAGCAGATCAGTCATGATATTATAGACTGATGGGAGAGGCTTCAAGGGCTGAGTGGCCTGTTCCTGAACCTATTTCCAAAGTCCATCTGGTAAAAGGTGATCCTCGGAATGTGGAGACTGCAAACTGAGGACAAAGTCCTATCATTGTTCTAGTAGAGGAGGGAAAGGGGAGAGGGCAGAGCTACAGGAGAAGGATTGGACGTGGCTGAGGCCCCTGCCATAGAGTCATAGAGATGTACAGCATGGAAATAGCCCAGCCCATCCATTTAGACCAAATATCCTAAATTGATCCAGCCCCAAATGCCAGCATTTCGCTCATATCCCTCTAAACCCTTCCTATTCATGTCCCCATCCAGGTGCCTTTTAAATGTTGTAATTGTACCAGCCTCCTCCACTTCCTCTGGCAGCTCATTCTATACACGCACCACCCTCTGTGTGAAAAAGTTGCCCCTCAGAACCCTTTTAAATCTTTCCCCGTCACCTTAAATCTAGTTTTAGTCTCCCCAACCCAAGGAAAAGACCTTGCCTATTTACCCTAGCTATATCCCTTGTGATTTTATAAACCTCTATAAGGCCACCCCTCAACCTCCAACACTCCAGGGAAAATAGCTCCAGCCTTTTCAGCCTCTCCCTATAGCTCAAACCTCCAACCCTGGCAACATACTCGTAAATCTTTTCTGAACCCTTTCAAATTTAACAAAATCTTTCCGATAACAGGGAGACCAGAACTGCACGCAGTATTCCAATAATGGCCTAACCACTGTCCTGTACAGCCACAACATGACCTCCCAACTCCTACACTCAATGCACTGACCAATAAAGGCAAGCATACCAAACGCCTTCTTTACCACCCTGTCTACCTGCGTCTCCACTTTCAAGGAACTATGAACCTGCACTCCAAGGGGAGGGAATCCGCGGTTGAGGTGAAAGGAAGACCTGTGTAAAGTTCTGTTGTGGAAGCTAACGTAATTGGTGGAGGTGTGACAGAGGCAAAGGAAGTGGGAGAACGGAATCAAGATTAGAGCAAACAACAGAATAGGGGCAAAAAGTGGCAAAAAAAATTCAACAGTTGTGTCTGTCTGCGGTCTTATGCCTTTTCCTGCCAGTGTTCTGTGGGGTGGGTGGGTGGGTGGCGGGAGGTGTGTACGGAGGTGATCTATGATCATCATGTTTCCCATGTGCTGCGTTGTATAAGGTATTGGAAACAAAAATGCTTGGAGACTGCATTAAGCTCCACGTCTCATAAAGACTTGGTGGGGAAATGAGGAATATGGCCTGAAGTCCCAGTGGAGACGGCTGTATCACCCATGGTTCCTGATGGTCTGTTATTGTGTTGAGGTAGAGAATGTAGATTGCTGTCAGGCACTAACCTATATCTTGCCGCTTTTTGTTGAGACTCACTAGTGATTCACTGTTAACCAAATAGACCCTGAGACACAGTGTGGAAAGGAGGCCTGGTGACAATTCTCTATCCCAGACCATTAGCTGGACCAACACCACACAACACACTCTTCCCCAAATGTTCCCCTGTCACTTGGACTGCTCCACTTCATTGGCACCCAGGGCCCTAACTGGCATTTTGTGTGGTGATTGCTGCCATCCTGATGAAGTGACCATGTCGCTGGGCTTACCTTGGGGTTTTCACTGGGACAGTACAGGAACAGCCCCTCTCAAATTCCAACATCGATGTTTGCTCTTGAACGCCATGTAGCATGGAATCAATGAGTCTGCCCCAAAACCATGACACCCAGAGCACCACAACTAGAACCTTCTCCTCCTACCATCCGCACATCCCAATCTCCTCCTAACTCCTGGAAGAGTCAGAACACCATTGGCCAAGACACAAGGGCCAATGAGCAGAAACCTTTCCTCTTTGGAGGATCCCCGTACTGTAGATCCAGTGTCGGCTGTAAAGACACTCTCTGATTGGACCCTCTTGTCCAATGGGGCAGGACGAGAGAAAGAGAAGGTTTTCTGAGGCTGTAGATGATCCTCTGAGGTGAGCTGTGACCTCAGTAGTCATGCGCTAGTGGTCTGCTAGGAGCTTGGAGTGAGCTGCTCTCTACCGTTACCATCCTAGATACTCTCATCAGTTAACATTGTTTCAAAGTAATCTGGAAACCGGGGCCTGAGGCTTGTATATAAAATCTGAAGAGCGCAAACTGGGGCAGTATGCACTTCACCCCTAAAGGCCATATTTGGAGAGTAAGCACCATGCTCCACACCGCCATGGTATCTGCCCATCTTACTACTCTCTCAGAAAGTCTTTCGATGTGGTGTCAGATGTTCGAACCTGTATAACTTACATCCTCGCCCTCTGTCTCAGATCCTCCCAGAAAATGCCAGGCAATGTAAATTATCCAGCAGGAGCCGATATGTGACTCTGGCAGTGGAAATCCCCAAACTGCTTTCGAGGCGGAGAATGATTCACCTCCATGTTCGGTTGAAACCGTACTTCATTTTTATCGAAACCGACAAGCCCACTTACAGGCCCAACGACACAGGTAAAAGATTTGGGATCGTGCTGTGCTGCCAACCTTCACGCCCTTCCTAAACTAAGAGCTGCTGCAGCTGCAATGGATGGGTTCAGGGATGGCAGTGAGTGGCAAACGCTTTGTCAGAGACTTGTTTCAGTTTATTAACCTCAAACGTTTGCGTTGATGTCTCTGAGGGTGGAATGCTATTGGGGCCTGAGGGTTGTGGGAGTTGGGAGGCAGAATCAGACGAGGAAACTGGCAAGGCCCATCTCAATGTGAACATCATCGCAGTCCATCTTTTACATAAACTGTGAAGAGTTTATCGAGTTACTGTCACACGTAGTGAAAGGTTTGTAATGTGGTCTCTCAGCGCCATCTTAGGCACAGGGTACCCAGGTACAGATAGTTTAGGTGTTGGTACAGAGTAAAACAAATATAGGTAAGCATGGGAATAGAATTTAAAAAGTCCAGAATGATAATTAAAAATGACTATGAAGAACCTCAGTTCGAGAAGATGTTGTCCATTTCCACCATAAGTCTGTACCCAATGGCTCCAGATCACAAGGCAATGCTACCTCTACACGTAGGCCTCTGTGTAGGACTCGATCTGCAGCTGCTCCAGGACCCAACCTTCTCTCGCTCTGCTCCAACTTCAGGATTCGGCCCACGCTTGCTCTGTCATCGCCCTGGGACACGACCCGTGCTCCTTCTGTCATTGCCCTGGGACTAGGCCCTCGCTCGCTCTGTCATCGCCCTGGGACACAGCCCGCCCACCTCTGTCATCGCGCTGGGACTAGGCCCACACTCACTCTGTCATCGCCCTGGGACTAGGCCCTCGCTGGCTCTGTCATCGACCTGGGACACAGCCTGCATTTGCTCTCTCATCGCCCTCGGACTAGGCCCGCACTCACTCTGTCATCGCCCTGGGACACGGCCTGCCCACCTCTGTCATTGACCTGGGACTAGGCCTGCCCTCGCTCTGTCATCGCCCTGGGACACGGTCCACACTCGCTCTGTCATCGCCCTGGGACACGGCCCGCGCTCACTTTGTCATCGCCCTGGGACACGGTCCACACTCGCTCAGTCATCACCCTGGGACTAGGCCCGTGCTCGCTCTGTCATCGCCCTGGGACACGGCCCTCGCTTGCTCTGTCATCGCCCTGGGACTAGCCCTTACTCACTCTGTCATCGCCCTGGGACTAGGCCTGTGCTCGCTCTGTCATCGCCCTGGGACACTGCCCACACTCTCTCTGTCATCGCCCTTGGAAACGGCCCGTGCTCACTCTGTTGTCGCCCTGGGACTAGGCCCGCACTCACTCTGTCATTGCCCTGGGAGTAGGCCCGCACTCACTCTGTCATCGCCCTGGGACTAGGCCTGCCCTTGCTCTGTCATCGCCCTGGGACTAGGCCTGCCCTTGCTGTGCTGTCGTCGCCCTGAGATCAGGCGCACTCTCACTCTGTTCAGGGCGTGATCAGCAAGCACCTACTCTTCCACCTTGGCCCCCTCACATTCCAGGAGCCATCGCCACCACCTCACCACTGGCCTGAGCAGCATCCCCAGACGTGCTCCGGAGGGCACACCAGCAGGGTACAGCTGCATCGGGCACACTTACCGCCCAGGAATGGGCATCCAGTCCTCGACAGGGATCAGGCTGCTTCCTTGCATGGCTGCCACCTTGCTCTCCGAGCACGCACTCAGCTGGTCATAGAGTCATACAGCGTGGAAATAGACCCTTTGCTCAAACTCGTCCGAGCTGACCAAGGTTTTAAACATAAGACAAAAGAATCACGAGTGGGTAAGTTCAGGCTCACATGGACGCAAAAGAATTTTGGTTTAGATTTCCGCTCGCTGAGTAGGTTTTTCTGGCTGCTGAACCTGAAAGACAGGCTTCCTCTTAAAAATGAAAAAGGGGCGGATTTTTTCTCTCAGTGTTTCTTTTCAACTGGACTGGAGAGAGACAGCCTGTGAGAATGAGATTGGAGAGGGACAGCCCGT
>NC_063342.1:73877330-73880744 GCF_021869965.1 Rhincodon typus
GAGAATGAGACTGGCGAGGAACAGCCTGTGAGAATGAGATTGGAGAGAGACAGCTCGTGAGAATACTGTTTTGTTGAATTGCGTTTGGCAAGGGTGTGTTTATGGGATGCTGCCTGTATTCAAACAGTTAATAATTACAGATTAAATAATACATTATCTTGTTAAGTATTTTGATAAAGTTATGCCAATTTTTTCTTGTTGTATTTTAACTGTGTTGCGGAATGAAGTGTGTTTTGTTTAAAGCTTAGACCAATTGAATCATATCTTGAACACAGCGCCTTACCTTCACCTTTTAAAAAAATATAAAAGTTAGGGTCTAGGCTATCTCCATAATATACTTTGAGGGGGTCTGGTCTGGTTCATAACAATGTAATTAAACACACTAGAGATCGTCAAGCAAACAGAATCCTGTTATTTTACATCCAAATGTCACAAGTAGGTTAGCACAAGAATGGTAACATGCAATTTGCAACAGAGCCTGAATATAGGAGCTTAGTTTCAGAAACTGGCATATACCTAAGGGTGCCACATCCCAATCACTCTCTCAGTGCTAACTGACACAAGAAAAGTTGTTGCATTTCTTTATTCTTTGTTGGGATATGAAGGCTGGCATTTGATACCTGTCCCTGGCCACCCTTGAACTGAATGGTTTGCTAAAGCATTCCAGAGGACACTTTTGTGTTCAGAATTGACTGTCTGGCCCTGGGTCTGGATTCACATGTAGACCCAGACCAGATAAAGAGGTCAGATTTCCTTCCCTCAAGGGCATTGTTGAACCAGATGGGTTTCCCAACGATCAATGCCAGTTTCTTGTCACCGTTACTGAGTCTAGCTTCCCATCCCTGACTTGATTTAATTGAGTTTAAACTCCACAGCCTGTCATGATGAGATTTGAACCTGTGTCCCTAGAGCATTGTACGTCACAGTCCAGTACATACAACGTGCTGCTAATGTGGAGGAAATGGGTCGAGGGACTGTGTGTGTTGGTGTGATGAAGGGGTAGCCCCTGTGCGTGGAGGGGATAGGAGGGCCGCTGAGTGGTCAGCAAACAATGAGAAGCTTCGATTTCGGAGCAAGGTGGGGGGTGGGGTGTGGTGGTTAGCGTAACTTCTGGACAAGGAAGAGACCACTGAAGGGGTGTGGGATCTGTCACTTGACCTGCTGAGGTCCTGGAGTCTTTTCCGTGATCATTTCTCAACGCTGCCGGAGCAGTGAGGGCATTAACACTGAGTGCAAGTGCATTCCCTCTCTGTGTGATGTGAGTGAGCTGTGCGACTACCATGGCAACACACAGGAGGCGCAGACTGGCCCATGAGGTGATGAGCTCACTGTCACACATCAGTTATCCTCTCTTATTCCAGCGCTGTTGTGTTCTTTAATGCTTTCGGACAAAACGGGTCGCAATACGTCAATTCCAGCGAACGTATTGAGTGAAATTTGTTAGTTGGAAAGACGTTTCACGTATTTTCTCACTAAATCTGCATTTCAGTACGATTTCAAACCTTTTCCCTCGATCACGAGATGAAGCTGTCAAGTTGCAATGTTGATGTAGGAATTTGGGTAAGTGATTGTCTTATTTCAGCACTTATTTTCAGCCTCATTGACAACCTGTCAGAGCGCATCGCACAGCCTATTGTGTGCTTGAAGGATTTGGGTGCCAATACCACTCAGAGAAAGATTTTCTTCTAAGTGACCCTGGGCCATTTTTAAATGTCTTTCTGTTTTGTTACACGCCATTCGTTACCTCACAAAGCAATCCCCACTGCCTCGAGGTGATCAAACACAATCGTAGAATCCCTATGGTGTGGAAGCAGGCCATTCGGCCCAAGGCCACAGTTCCATCACAGCGTACCATAGGGATTCGCATCTTCATGTCCATTAACGGTACACACCTGAGCGCCTTTCACAGAATCACAGGAGAAGGCCATTTGTTCCATTGCAGTGTGCTGCTTCTACAAAGTCTTAGTGCCATTCTCCTGCCTTTGCCCCATAACCCTGACATTATTTAAATGGAAGCAATCTCCAATATCCTCCTGAATGCCTGAACTGAACCTACCTCAACCACACTTCCAGGCAGCGTACCCATACCCTAACTGCTCGCTGAGTGAAATTCCACAACACATTTGCTCCTTTTGTAAATTACTTTGTGTCCTCTGGTTCTTGTTCCTTTTACAAATACAAGCTTCCCTCTATATACTCTATCCAGAAAACATCTATCAGATTTCCCTCTCAGCCTTCCTTCCCCAAGGAGAACAGTCCCAGACTATCCTCATCACCGACGTTTCTCATCTCTGGGATCACCCTTGTAAATCACCTCTGCTCTCTCTCTCCAATGTATTCATAATTTTCCTGTAATGGGATACCCAAAGCTATACACAATACTTCCTGCTCCTCTGATGCTGCTTGGCCTGCTGTGTTCATCCAGTTCTACACCTTGTTATCTCACAATACTCCATCTGGGCTCTAACCAGGGTCTTGTACAAGTTCAACAGCAACTCCTCTATGCTTTTACTAATAAAGCCAAAGATAATGTATGATTTGTTAACTACTCTCCACCTGTCACATACACACACACACACACACACACACACGTGAACATGCACACACACACATACAAATACACACACACACGGCCACACCTATACGCACATACATGCAAACACACGACACACACACACATGCACCTACACTCAACCACACACACACACAAACATAAACACTCGCACACATACACATGACCACCTGACTGCACCACCCCTACCACCCAAACAAAGACCACTCAACCTTCTCCCTAACCAATTCCTGACCACCCAACTACCTTTGAACTACCCATCCAGCACCCTGACCCAACCAGTTTACACCCAATCCAACTTATGACCATCCGACAATGCACAAACCCTCCCACCAGCCCTCATGGCCACTCAGCCTCCCAACCTGATAGCACCCCCCCATCACCCCCGCTCACTCAACATTTTAACCATTTCCCTAGTCACTCACTAACCCACTCACCCCCATCCCCCGTCAATTCACTGGGTGACTCTCTCCAACACTCACTCTATCACATCCCCCCACACACTAACACACTCCCTCATTCACTGAGTCACTCACCCTGTCACTCACTCATGACCTCCATACACTCACCCACTTTCTTATTCAGTCACCTATTCATTAACTCATGACCTATTCATTAATGCAGTACCCCACTCACTAACACACTACCCCACTCACTAACACACTACCCTACTCACTAACACACTACCCCACTCACTAACACACTACCCCACTCACTAACACTCTACCCTACTCACTAACACACTACCCCACTCACTAACACACTACCCTCCTCACTAACACATTACCCCACTCACTAACATTCTACCGTACTCACTAACACACTACCCCACTCACTAACAC
>NC_063342.1:73880844-73881081 GCF_021869965.1 Rhincodon typus
ACCCCACTCACTAACACTCTACCCCACTCACTAACACACTACCCCACTCACTAACACACTACCCCACTCACTAACACTCTACCCTACTCACTAACACACTACCCCACTCACTAACACACTACCCCACTCACTAACACACTACCCCACTCACTAACACTCTACTCCACTCACTAACACACTACCCCACTCACTAACACTCTACCCCACTCACTAACACACTACCCCACTCACTAACAC
>NC_063342.1:73881091-73908336 GCF_021869965.1 Rhincodon typus
CTAACACTCTACCCCACTCACTAACACACTACCCCACTCACTAACACTCTACCCCACTCACTAACGCACTATCCCTCTCGTTAACTCACTAACCCACATCCCCATTCGCTCAGCCGGTCATCTATTTTCTAACGCATTACCCCACTCATTAACTCACTCACCCACGTCCCCACTCGCTCAGCTGGTCATCTACTCACTAACACTCTACCCCACTCACTAACTCACTTACCCACGTCCCCACTCGCTCAGCCGGTCATCTATTCACTAACACTCTACCCCACTCACTAACTCATTCACCCACGTCCCCACTCGCTCAGCCAGTCACCTATTCACTAACACTCTACCCCACTCACTAACTCACTCACCCACGTCCCAATGGGACCCTTTCTGCTTTACCCAAGGTCCTGGCTGTAAATGGGTAGCTGTGTTCGATCACAGGAAAACCTTCCCTGGCTGTAGGAAAGCATCATGCCTGACCAGGGGATGGGCTGTTTATTAGTGGTTCTATGTCACTTTTAGTGGGGGACTGCTGTGTGCAAATTGCTGTGTATCTTACATCATGACAGTGACTGCACTTTAAGATGACAGGGGATCATGGGGAGTGCTATATGGATGTATATTTTTCGGGTCTTGCTTGCTGCCTTTTGTCACCTGGAGAACACACATTGAGATGGCTCCTTCGACACTAATGGATATTTGTTACCAGCGTGAAATTCCTGGTTATAACTGATGAAGAACTTGTCTTCTTACATTCCAGCAATCCAACGCCATTGTTGCGAAGGTTAGGAGTCGCAAGCAAGGCCCAACTGCAGTCTGCAGGGGAGAAGTGCAGCTCCCGTCGTCACTGTGAGTGTCTGGTTTTTACCTCAAACACACTTCCACATCTTCACAGATAGTAGGAACTTCAGATGCTGGACAATCTGAGATAACAAGGTGTAGAGCTGGATGAACACAGCAGACCAAGCAGCATCGGAGGAGCAGGAAGGCTGGCGTTTCGGGCCTAGACCCTTCTTCAGTCTCAGCCTGAAACGTCAGCCTTCCTGCTCCTCTGATTCTGCTTGGCTTGCTGTGTTCATCCAGCTCTACACCTTGTTATCTCCACATCTTCAGACGTAGCTCAACGATTGGCCTCTTACAACGCACCGTTCCCTGCAGAGAGTGACACACATGAGTCCTGGGATGACAGGACTGATGCATGGAGAGAGACTGTATCATTTAGGACTGTATTGACTGGGGTTTGGAAAAATGAGGGAAGATTTTGTAGAAACCTATAAAATTCTAACGAGACTAGACAGGGGAAAACACAGGAAGCATGTCCCTGATGAGCAGTGGTAAGGAAACAGGTGGGTAGGGTAGTTAAGAAAGCATATGGGACATTTGCAGAACTTGCTGGAAAAGCTCAGCACGTCTGGCAACATCTGTCACAGGACCCGAAATGTTAACTCTGACGTTTCCTTCACAGATGCTGCCAGACCTGCTGAGCTTTTCCAGCAACTTCTATTTTTGTTCCTGATTTACAGCATCCACAATTCTTTTGGTTTCTAAATGGGACATTTGCCCTTATTAGTTAAGGCATAGATTGTAGGAGCATGAAGCTGGACAGGACTTTGGTTAGGCTACAGTGCTATGGAGTTCTGTGTGTGATTCTGGTCACCATACTATAGAATTGCCTATGTCTACAGTATGGATACAGGTCATTTGGCCCGTTGAGTCCACACTGGCCATCTGAAGAACATCCCACCCAGTCCCATCCTATTCCTATAACCTTGCATTTCCCATGGCTAACCCACCTAGCCCACACGTCCCTGGACACTATGAGCAATTTAGCATGGCTGATCCACTCTAACCTGCAGATGTTTGGACTGTGGGTGGAAACCAGAGCACCCGGAGGGGACCCACACAGTCACTGGGAGAATGTGCAAACTCCACACAGACAGTGACCCGAAGCTAGCAATGCTAACCACTGAGCCACTATGCCATCCATGCCTGTAGGAAGGGTCTGATTGCGCTGCAGCGGGTATAGAGGAGATTCACCAGGATGTTGCCTGGGATGGAGCATTCCAGCGATGGAGAGAGGCTGGATAAGCTCAGGTTGTTTTTTTTTGGAGCAGAGGAGGTTGAAGGAGGACTTGATAGAGCTGTATGTGATTATGAGGAGCATGGACAGGATGGAAGAGAGCAGCTCCTCCCTATAGTTAAGGGGTCACTGACAAGGGGGCAAAATTTTAAGGTGAAAGGCGAGGGGGTATTTGAGAAATAAAAAATTCACCTAGAGGGTAGTGGGGGTCGGAAATGCTCTGCCTGGGAGGGTAGTTAAGGCAGGAAACCTCACAACCTTTAAAAAGTCCTTGGATGAGCACTTGGAATATCATAACCTTCAAGGCTATGGGCCTAGAGTGGGAAAGTGGCCCTAGCATTGATTTAGTAGATCCTTGGTGGTACAGACATAATGGGCCAAAGGGCCTCCTCTGTACTGTATGGTTCTACAAATCTATGACTAGGGGTCACAAGTCTAAGGATACAGAGTAGGCCTGAGGACGGAGATGAGGAGAACCACTTCACCCACACAGTGCTGATCCTGTGAAATTCTCTGACACAGGAAATAGTTGAGGCCAAAACAATGAGTATTTTCAAGAAGGAGTTAGATATCGTTATAGAGTCATGGAGTTATACAGCATGGAAACAGACCCTTTGGTCCAACCAGTCCGTGCTGACCATAATCCCAAACTAAACTAGTCCCACCTGCCTGTGCTTGGCCCATATCCCTCCAAACATTTCTTATTCATGTACTTATCTAAATGTCTTTTAAACGTTGTAACTGTACCCGCATCCACCACTTCCTCTGGAAGTTCATTCCACACATGAACAAATCTCTGTGTAAAAAAGGTTGCCCCTTGTGTCTTTTTTAAAACTCTCTCCTCTCACCTTAATAAAATATGCCCCCTAGTTTTTAACTTCCCCACCCTAGGAAAAAGACATCAGCTGTTCACCTAATCTATGCCGCTCATGATTTCATAAACCTCTATAAGATCATCTTTCAGCCTCTTCGCTCCAGTGGAAAAAGTCCCAGCCTATCTAGCCTTTCTTTATAGCTCAAGCCCTCTTTTCCTGACAGCATCCTGGTAAATCTCTTCTGAACCCTCTCCAGCTTAATAATATCCTTCCTATAACTGGGTGATCAGAACTGCTCACAATACTCAAGAAGAGGCTTCACCAACATCCTGTACAACCTCAACATAACGTCCCAACTCCAATGCTCAAAGAAAGGGATTGAAGGGTATGGGGAGAAAGCAGGAACAGGGGACTGAGCTGAGTGATCAGCCACAATCATACTGAATGGTGGAGCAGGCTTGAAGGGCTGAATGGCCTATTCCTGGTCCTATTTTCTCTTTTTCTATGAATTTGATAAATACTTCCAAGCGATAGCATTATAGGGGCTATGGGGCAAAGGAGTGTGACTTGGGAATCTTGACAAAAGTCAGCATATATGTCATTAAGAAGTTAGAATTTAGAGTCTAGCTTTCCTATGTCGCTGTTAATCAGACACGTTAACCTGGATATCAAAAAGATTTTCAACAAAGTACACAAAAAGCTGTTTTTGTTTTAGATGGAGGCCCATAGATTGTCTTTGTCACTTGGACAAAAGAATTAAAAGCTATTTCTCAGACTGAAGGAGGATAGAGAGTACTGTTCACCAGGGGTTAGTGCTGGGACCGCTGCCTTTTTTTGGTACAAAGAAAGGGCTTGGATTTTCAAAATGCACCGAGGATGCCAAACTTGGAGGTGTGTCAGGCAACAAGGATGATACCTAATTGACTACAACAGGACATATAGCCGGGCTCACAAAACGTGAGGCAAATCGTAAACAGAATTTAATGCAGGGAAACGTGAGGCAGAGGGATAGACAGGGGCAAATTGGACTGAACGACAGTTTCACAGGTTTTGCAGGGACATTGCATGTATATAGACCTTCGAATGCGGCAAGACACATTGAGGGAATAATTGGCAAAGTTTATGTGATTGTGGGTTCAGAAATAGACGCGTTGAGTACAGGAGCAGGGGAGTTACGCTGCACCTTTATAAAACTCTGGTTAGACCCAGTCTGGAGTATCATGTTAGGAACGGGAAGAAGGTCCGTGATGCTGGGTGCGTGGTGGGTGGAGATAGATTTACCAGAATGGGTACGATAGTCATAGTGTCATAGATGTATACAGCATGGAAATAGACTCTTCAATATAACTCGTTCACAACGATCAGATATCCTAAACTGATCTAGGCCCATTTGCCAGCATTTGGCCCATATCCCTCTAAATCCTTCCTATTCGTGTAACCATGCCTTTTAAATGGCAGCTAGTTCCATACACGCACCACCCTCTGCATGGAAACGTTGCCCCTCAAGTCCCTTTGAAATCTTTCCCCCTTTACCATAAACCTATGGCCTCTAATTTTTCACTTCCCTACCCTGGGAAAAAAAACCTTGACTATTCACCCTATCCACACTCTTCATGATTTTATAAACCTCTATAAGGTCACCCTTCAGAGTGAATTTAGTGACAAGATTAGATTGGAGAGCACAGGGCTGTCCCCCTTAGATCAAGAGGGATTGAGGGGAGATTTCACTGACATGTAAGAGATTATGACTGGTCCAGATAAAATAGACAAAGAAGGGCTGTTCTCATTAACTGATGATACAAGAATCATTTTAAGCAAAAGGTGCAGGGGGATTTTCTTATTCATGTGGGATGTAGGCATTGCTAGTTGGGCTGGCATTTCTTGCCCATCTCTAGTTACCCTTGAGAAGGTGGTGGTGAGCTGCCCTTTTGAATTGCTGCAGTCCACCTGCTGTGGGTTGACCCACAATGCCATTAGGGAGGGAATTCCAGGATTTTGACCCAGCGACAGTGAAGGAACGGTGATATATTTCCAAGTCATGACCGTGAGTGGCTTGGAGGAAAACCAGCAGGGGGATGGTGTTCCCATATATCTGCTGCCCTTGTCCTTCTAGATGGAAGTGATTATGGGTTTGGAAGATGCTGTCTGAGGATCTTTGGTGAATTTCTGCAGTGCATTTTATAGATAGTACACACTGCTGCTACTGAGCATTGGTGGTGGAGAACGTTTGCAGATGCAGTGCCAATCAAGCGGCTGCTTTGTCCTGGATGGTGTCAAGCTTCTTGAGTGTTGTTGGAGCTGCACCCATCCAGGGAAGTGGGGAGTATTCCATCACAATCCTGACTTGTGCCTTGTAGATTGTGGACAGGCTTCGGGGAGTCAGGAGGGGAGTTACTCACCGCAGTATTCCCAGCTTCTGGCCTGCTCTTGTAGCCACTGTGTTTATGTAGCGAGTCCAATTCAGTGTCTGGTCAATGGTAGCCCTCAGGATGTTGATAGTGGGGGATTCAGTGATGGTAACACCATTGAATGTTAAGGGGCAATGGTTAGATTTCCTGGCATTTGTGTGGCACGAATGTTTGCCACTTGTCAGCTCAAGTCTGACTATTGTCCAGGTCTGGTTGTATTTGAACATGGACGGCTTCAGTATCTGAGGAGTATTGAATGGTGCTGAACATTGAGTATTAATTAGCGAACATCCTCACTTCTGACCTTATGGGAGGGCAGTGTGGGGAGGTCATTGATGAAGCAGCTGAAGATGTTTGGGCTGAGGAACTCCTGCAGAGATGTCCTGGGGCTGAGATGACTGACCTCCAACAGCCACGAGCTATGTATCAGGTATGACTCCAACAGTGGAGAGTTTGCTCCGATGTCCATTGATTCCAGTTTTGTTAGGGCTCCTTGATGCCACACTTGGTCGAATGTAGCCTTGATGTCAAGGGCTGACACTCTCTCCTCACCTCTGGAATTCATTCAGCTCTTTTATCAATGTTCAAACCAAGGCTGTAATAAGGTCAGGAGCTGACTGTGGGACTACTAATCACTATTAATCTAGCTTTTATATCAAAATTTCGTTGAGTTTAAGTTTCACCATCTGCCATGGTGGGGTTTGGACCCATGTTCCCAAAACATTAGTCTGGCTCTCCAGATCACTAATCCAGTGACATCACCACTACCTTCTTGATCAAAGAATTATAAACTTGTATGTAGGAATATTGCATTGCTAAAAGTATTTGAATAATTTATTTTTGAATTACAGACAGTTAAATCACATCTGTTTAATTTAAGGGTTGGAGACTTTGAGATACGGGGATCTTCTACATTATATTCCGCCTACCAAGGTTACAAACCCTTTCAGATAAAGGAGCACGGTGAGTTCTTATTCGCAATCTCTACTCATTGCAAACCAGGATTGGGTGTATACAACATGAAACCACATTTTGCAGTGAGGTTATTTTCTGTTGAAATTATAATCTCGATTCATCTTAAATGTGGAACTATGACAAAATTTATCTCCAGCTCAAGATGATCTGCTGTATGCAAGCAGTTTGCCAGCTATCACTCTAATGAACAGTTATACTGTGGACTGGAAGATATCTTAAACATTTTGATAAGGACTGATTTTACTGTTTATCCAAACTCTGACAACAAAGAAGTTATATCCCTGTCCGTTGCTTTGTTTATTTTCAAAGGAGCCTCCTCCCATTATTTACAAGATCTTTAAGCAAGGTTATTTTGGCTTTGTGGTGAATTCACATGTTGGAGCACATCCCTGACACAATCAAGAGCCTGGTTAGTTAAATGGTGACATATAGCCACTTTATATGTGAATAATAATCAGGAAACATCAGAAATGTAGAGAGCTGGTTTAATTGCCTTTCTGAGTTGCTAATGGAACCATGTTTAACCTGTACATTGCGAGGAAGGGAACTCAGTATGTTTAGCTGCAGTTAACTGCTTAGCAAATTTTCTGACCAGCAAAATCAACTCAGATTAGATTATATCAACAGGTTTATTGTAGTAAAACCAACTCTTCAAAGTTAGCCAACACCAGCACACGGAAACCTAACTTTAGAATTCTAAGATATTCTTGTTCGCTTTTTGTGTCTTTGATGACTTTTAATAAGTGCTGAAAAAAGTTTACTATAGCAATGAATCCTGGATTGCAATAATTACAATATTAGTGGCTGTTTGGTTGTACAGATGTTGGATACTGCTGGGAAAAGACACGTTTTGTCAAAGTCTTTTGTCTTGCACTGTTTTTAAGTGCTCCATTCTCCATGGCAACCCTTGTACCAATCAGAGTCCCCTTGCCAAGCAATCAGCACATCTTTTGCACACAGTACCAAAGTTTTCTGCTTTGTTGGTATTCTTGTAAATTGTCCTGATGACAAACGAAATGGATCTTCTTTTCAGCGATACTCAATTATAATATGATCAAATGAAGGCTAAAGATAGTCATTCTCTCATATACAATAATTGACTTACATGGAAGTAACTACTCCATGTCCCACTTGACAGGGAATGTTGGCCATGTAGGCACCTAAAGATAGTTGGAACTTTACAATTCTACTTTGTATTTTTAAAAATAATCTGCAAATCTACCTTGAGAAATAATGAAACTGATATTTCAAGAATAAATCACTTACAGTCCCAGGGTAAATTCTTAGCAGATTGATATATCTTTGTTTCCAACCTTCTTTGAAGAGGAAGCCTTTCCGGACCTTAACTCTACGTTCAGTCAAAGAACCTGACCGCTCTGTTGTCTGTGTACCCATTCTAACCTGAAGAATTTTGTCCTTCCCTCTGTAGCTCAGTCAGTCAGCTGTATTTGTTTTGTAAAGAGCCATACTGAGTCACAAAGACAAGTCCGACCCCATCACATCTTTCTGGAGCTCTTTGTGTTGAATTCACGAGGCTCTTCTGTCTGTAATTCATACAAGGGTTAAGCTGGTTGCTCCTGGTCACGATTTCCCCCCTGTTCCCTCTTTGTTTGTGCTCATTCACTTCTTGACAATGACTTGAATAATGTCTTTTAACTTTGATATACCTGAATGAAAGTGTCATATTAAAGTCATTCACTCCGCAGCTTCTGAATTAAATGAGTTAATGCTTTAACACTTTGTGAGGGAAGATTAAATGTTCTCAGGAGTTTAGAAGAATGAAAAGTGATTGTAATCTAACGTTCAAAACTCTTACAGGGATCAACAGGTCAGATGCAGGATTCATAGGATCCCCACAGTGTGGACGAATGCCGTTCAGCCCATCGAGTCAACACCAACCATCCGAAAAGCATCCCATCCAGACCCACCCTTTCCCTGTATTTCCCATGGTTGATCCACATAACCCACACATCCCTGGACACTGTGGGCAATTTAGTACGGCCAAATTACCCTAACATCTTTGGACTATGGGAAGAAACTGCAGCACCCGGAGGAATCCCACAGGGATGTGCAGGCTAGGAGGATTAGCCATTGGAAATGCAGGGTTGCAGGGAAAGGGTACAGGGTGTGGGTATGGGTGGGATGCTCTTCAGAGGGTAGGCATGGACTCAATGGGCCAAACGGCCTGCTTCTACACTGTAGGGAGTCTATGATTCTAACAACGTTCTTTCTCACAAGCTAAAACATTCTGTACAGATGATAATGTTTATGTACCTCAGCTGTCCTTTTCTCGGGAGAAACAGTCTTGTCGATCCTTTTCTGATGCATCTACCCATACGTTTGTGATTTTGTCTTTGCAAATCTCCTCTACACCGTCTGAAGACCTGTCTATAATACGGAGACCGGACCTGCCCAGGTTAGATACAGGTTTAGCCTGACCTCCTCTACAATCCAATTCTATTCCTCTCGAAATAAATCCCAACATTTGATTAAGTTTTGCATTAGCTAACGGGCGCATTAGGTTTTTTTTTAATGTATTCCATGTTCCAGCTCGGCATTAATGTTTAAGTAAGGTTTCCATCTTTGTTTTGTCTTTTCAAGACAGTTCACACATACAGGCCCAGTACTGTGTGACTGCACACTGTGCGAGGGAATTCTGGGAAAATGCCAATGGTAGTTCTTTCTCTGTGTAAATTAATCAACAAATGTAAACCTTTTTGTTCCCTGCTATGTAGATGGCATGGAAGAAAAGAGGAGCATTGTACCAAATTTTCTAAACTATACGATTAATCTAACAAAGACAAAACGCTACTTCATACCTGGAGCTCCTTTTCAGATTCTGGTATGTATGGGCTCACAAGCAAACCACTGAGGGGGTGGGGAGGGGGGAAAAGGCTACTTAATTTGTCACAGGTAGTGACATCTCTACCTTGAAATTCAGTGCCACGTTTTCTGCCAGACTTAATGCCAGATGCACGGTACAACAAACAGCGCATTTACATTCTAGGTAATTGTCACACCTTTCCTGCTTGTCTCTCTGCTTATGGCACATCGCTGCATGAAGGAGAGAGTGAGGAAATGGTAGAGTTGTATTGATCGAAGGAGTGCCAGATCTGTTTATGACAAATAAGCCATAGAATCCCTACAGTGCGGAAACAGGCCATTCAGCCCACCCATACCCTCTGAGGGTCAGACCCACACCCCTAACCCTGAATTTCCCATGGCTAACCCACCTAGCCTGCACATCCCTGGACACTGTAGACAATTTAGCATGGCCAATCCACCTGACTGTGCGAGGAAACCCACACAGACATGGGGACAATGTGCAAACTCCATACTGACAGTCACCCGAGGGTGGGATTGAACCCAGGTCTCCGGTACTATGAGGTAACCATGGTAATCACTAAGCCCATCAGCCCAGTCAGCAATGCCACACTTAGAAGCAAGATTTCACTTTTTTATTTTGTCCTTCGATTTCACCCAGTTTGGAGGGCAGGAGAAACTAAGTGTTTTAATATCAATCTCCTAAATTTAAGGTCAAAAGTCACACAACACCAGGTTATAGTCCAACAACCTGTTAGTGAGGCAACCTAACAAAGGAGCAGTGCACTGAAAGCTTGTGATTTCAAATAAACCTGTTGGACTATAACCTGGTGTCATGTGATTTCTGACCTTGTCCAGCCCAGTCCAACACCGGTAACTCCACATCATGGCTACCTAAATTTAACATAAGACACAGGGTGGAATTTGGAAAGGCAAGTCCCCAACCAGTTATTTCTGGTGCATACACATGAGCAGAAAAAAGTAGCTACCAGAAAGTGCTCTTAAACTCCTTAGTGCTGTGTCAAATGCTACTTTTTGACAGCACCATTACCTTACTGCGAGTGGCCTCGTTTTAAAACCCATTTGTCGTGAAACTCTCCATAATTAAAGGGCACAGAAAGGTTTCAAAGCCACAATAGATATCCTCACCAGCTCCTGATCCCTTGCTCCAAGCCAATATCCATCCATAACCTCCAATGGCTCTGTGATGTATGGCAGTGGCGTGCTTTTTGGTTGAGCAGGGGCCAAGCAACCTGGGGTCTGTCCCAGTCAGAAAGATTTCTCTTTACCATTCCCCTCCCATCTGATTAGTAGCTGGATTATCAGCAACATGCAGGGTGTTTTGAAATGTGTAAAATAGCACATGTGCTGGAAGACTGCCGGTCCTGGCTATATCCCCCCCACCCCCAGTTTCCCTATAATGGTTATTGATTCAGACACAATCAAAGGTCAGTCCATTCATGGCAAAGACAGCCTTTTCCTGCAGATCAGATTGTTAAAGCAATTTCTTAGCAAAAAGAAAAGTCAGACTGACAACTTCTTTACAGGCTTGCTGGCAGCTCCTCCAACCCAAACTTTTTATCCAGCTAGGGAAATCCAAAAATCCCGCCTCATCGCTAACTGTGATACTTGGTTAAGCCAAACACAAGACAGCACATTGGAAAGATAAGCTACAAGGGAGGCATGGTAGCTCAGTGGTTAGCACTGTCGCTTCACAGCAATAGGGGCCTGGGTTTAATCGTACCCTTGGGTGACTATGTGTGTCTGTGTGGAGTTTGCATATTCTCCCTGTGTCTGTGTGTGTGTTTCCTCCCACAGACCAAAGCAGTGCAGATTAGGTGGATTGGCCATGGCGCCCAGTAAGGTATGGGGTAGGTTTGTTAGCTATGGGAAATACAGGGATAGGGTGGCTGAAGGGTCAGTATGTACTTGATGGGCCAAATGGCTTGCTTCCATACTGTAGGGATTCGAAGATGACAGCTGGTGTATATACACAGCAATATGTGAGTGGCCTACAAGAATAAAAACAAGGAGTTAGTTCACTTCTTACTTTTCATGACCCAGGGATGTCTCAAATTACTTCATGGTCAGAGATGCACATTCTTTCTTTAATTGTTCATGGGATCTGGGCATTACTGGAAAGGCCAGCATTTGCTAATCATCCTTGGACTGAGTGACTTGCTCAGCAAGCCATTTCAGAGGGACGTTTAGTGCCAGTCTCACTGCCGTGGATCTGGAGTCACATGTAGGCCAGACCTAGGACAGGCCGGTAGATTTCCCTCCCCCAAAGTGAACCAGGTGGGTTTTTACAACAATCGATGTTAGCTTCATGGCCGCCATCGCTGAGACTTACTTGACATTCCAGAATGTATTAAGCACTGCTGGAAGGTAGGAAACAGAGTCCTCTGTACATGCACAGAAAGATCCCACAGTTGGCAATGAGCAGATATTCTGTTTCAATATTGGTGCCTAACAGATATTGAGAGACATTGACCACAGCACTGGGAAGAGTTAACCTGTTCTTAGAATCATAGAATCATCAAATCCCTACAGTGTGGAAGCAAGCCATTTGGCCCAACGAATCTGCATCAAACCTCTGAAGAGCATCCCACCCAGACCCACCCTAATCCTGTAACCATGCATTTCCCATGGCTAACCCACCCAGCCTGCAACTTAGCTTGGCCAGTCCACCCTAACCTGCACATCTTTGGACATCTAATTCAAAATAGTACCATAAAGTCTTCCACATGCACTTGAGGGGCTATAATTTAAATATGTGCGAACACAGCATCAGCAGTTTAACACAGAATAGATTCAACTCTGAAGAAAAAAAAAACTTGATTTTAATTGGGAGGAAGAATGCGTTAGCATATTGATGGATAACAAAGCCAACTCTTCAATGTTGTTCCTCAGGCGTCGGTGACCTACCTGGATGGCTCCCCAGTCTCTGAAGTGCCGATCAAAATTAAAATAATTATCTCTGCGGGAAAAACCCTCGAATCTACCCAGGAAGGATTAACTGACAGTATTGGTGAACTGAGTCTCTCCTTCAATGTTCCTGAAAATGCAAAAGATATATACATCAGTGTGAGGATATATTCTTAAAAAAAAACATTTTCTTGTACGCTGTGCTGGATAAGCAATGCTGCAATTAAATTGACAGCTTTTCCATGGTTTCTCAAATCCCTTCACAACCTCTGCCCCACCTATAATCTCATCTGTCTCCATAATCTTCCGTGATTTCTGCTCACCAGTAATTCCGATACTTTCTATTGTTCTCCCTCCATCATTGGTGGCCGTGCCTTCAGCTGCCTGGGCCCTAATGTCTGGAATTCTCTCCCTACACCTCTCTACTTTGACTCCCCCCCACCTCGTTAATCAACTTCTGATCATTGATCCTAATATTAGGGCTTATTTGGTGTCACATGATTCAGTGTTGCTATGAAAAGAGGCATTTTTGTCAAAGCTTTTCGTCTTGCAGTCATCAGGACCATTTGCAAGAATACCAACGTTGATGGAAAGCAATCATTTTATACTGCATGAGAAGAGAATCCTGATTGGTTCTCCAGTGGACACTAATTGGTAGACTTGTTGCTATGGAGAATGCACTAGTTAAATGATGACTTGAAGTCAACTGTCAATCTATGTTTAAACAGGTTGACTCTGATGGGTCTAACTTTTGGTAAGTTCAAACAAGACTCAGCCATTCTATGCTTCATTGTTCAAGACAATGCTTTGACCAATCAGAGTTGACCAAACTGGTTTACATTTAAATAGCTTGACAATTGTCAGTCATGGCCTAACTGGTGCATTACCTCTACCAATCAGAACGCACATGCCAACCAATCAGCATCCTCTTCTCATATTGTATGCAAGAAGTTGCTTACCTGTGACATTGGTACTCTTGCAAAGTGTCCTGATGGATGTAAGTTGAAAACCTTTAACAAGACCTGTCTTATTTCAGCATTATAGAGTCAGAGAGTCATAGAGTCATACAGCACGGAACCAGTGACATTGATTTTTGCTGCTTGCTTGTTCTAACGTCCATGCGATCTTTGGTTTCCCTGACAATTTGCCGCTACAGGCCTCAGCTGGCGATATCGCCGTTGGGAATGACGTGAGCCAAGAAATAGCAATCAAGTGCCATAACAGCAAGCAGGCCTACCTACATATCGGTGTCACAAATGCTCTGCTGTACCCTGGAGACATCATAGACGTGACATTATCACCTTTCAGTCGAGTAGACATCAGCGGTGTGAATTACTTTTACTACATGGTAAGTGATGGAAAGCCTTTACCTCTGTGCGTTCAGATAGGGACTTTGATTAAACTGCATTGTCACATTATGCTGCTTCAACACTCACTTTCTGGAAACCAGAAGGTGTTGTGATGACCATTTCACTGACCCTGTTCCTTTCCTTCACTGAAGTCATAAGCTGTTGCCTGGTTACTGCCCTCAACAAAGCTATGGCTTGGCACAAAGAGGAGAAGAGTCAAATCTGTATCAACTAACCACTAACTTTATTAGTTTGGTTGAACAGACATACAATACACACTGTTTGGTTAAAAGCAGGCATGCAAGATATACAAGACTAAAATCTATGCGCATACCCACCAGGTGATTCATTTTGGAAGGTGGAATTTGAATGCAGAATACAGGGTTAATGACAGGATTCTTGGCAGTGTGGAGGAACAGAGGGATCTTGGGGGCCACGTCCATAGATCCCTCAAAGTCGCTACCCAAGTTGATAGGGTTGTAAAGAAAGTGTATGGTGTGTTGGCTTTCATTGGCGGGGGAATTGAGTTTAAGAGCCATGAGGTTATGCTGCAGCTCTATAAAACTCTGGTTAGACCACACTTGGAATATTATGTTCAGTTCTGGTCACCTCATTATAGGAAAGCTGCGGAAGCTTTAGAGGGGGTGCAGAGGAGATTTACCAGAATGCTGCCTGGACTGGAGGGCAGGTCTTATGAGGAAAGATTGAGGGAGCTTGGGCTTTTTTCATTGGAGCGAAGAAGGACGAGAGGTGACTTGATAGAGGTTTACAAGATGATGAGAGACATAGATACAGTGGATAGTCAGAGACTTTTTCCCAGGCCGGAAATGACTATTACGAGGGGGCATAATTTTAAGGTGATTGGAGGAAGGTATAGGGGAGATGTCAGAGGTAGGTTCTTCACACAGAGTGGTGGGCCTGTGGAATGTGCTGCCGGCAATGGTAGTGGGGTCAGATACTTTAGAGACTTTTAAGCGACTCTTGGATAGGCACATGGAGGATAGTAAAATGTAGGGTATGCAGGGTAGATTGATCTTAGTAGGATAATAGGTCAGCACAACATTGTGGGCTGAAGGGCATGTACTGTGCTGTACTGTTCTATGTTCTATGTTCTGTGTTCTATGTTTCTCTGACATTCCCTGAACAGTCAACAAAAATAAAGGCTAACATCCCGGAACAGGACCTCACACTTTATCAAAAAAAGTGGGGATCTTTTAGTCCTGCACACATCAGGACAATTTGCAATAATACTAATAAAGGGGAACAACATTTTCTATCCTTGTTCCCCTTTTTCATTGATGTTTCTTGCAATTGTGCTGATGAGCGCAAGACAAAAAGCTTTGAAATATTTTTTTTTTTTCACAAATACTGATGTCCTGCACAGCCAAAGGAACAATGGACATCTCTGCCAATTAGAGAAAGACAATTGGTTACCCATGGCACGATGGGGCCTGTTGTGGCACTAGGACCCTGGAGCAGTCAAAAAGTCTTCATTACAGGTTTTGCAAGAGTCAGTCTTCAACCAATGGAAGCCTCACCAAAATTTTCAGTTTTAGCAGATTCATTGATAGAGTTGTTTCAGGGAGAAATGTCCACTGTGTGGTCATGCCTTACCCGTACACACAAATGATTTCCAGAGTGAGACAGAAACAATTTGAAAATTACGTAGACTAACAGCACAAGACTATAGATCAGAAATAAAAGTGTTAGAGAAATTGAGCCGATCTGGGAATACCTGCAGAAAGAGGAACAGAGTTAATGTTTTGAATCATAATGACTCTTCTTCAGAGCTTCAGAATTCCAAAGAATCTCTCTGCGAGTGTGAAAGGGCAAGGTGAGGAGATAGACTTCCATTAACTTAAAACAACCGGTACATTGCCAATGTTATGCTGTTCCACGCTCGAGCTATTTAGCCAACTGAGCTATTTAGAATCCTAGAGTCCCATTCGGCCCATTGAGTCCCTCCAAAGAGCTTCCACCCAGATGCAATCCCCTACCCTATCCCTGTATCTCCCATGGCTAATCTACCTAAGCCTGCACATCCCAGGACACTATGGGCAATTTAGCACGGCCAATTCACCTAAGCTGCACATCTTTGGGCTGTGGGAGGAAATTAGAGCACCCAGAGAAAACCCACACAGACAGCAGCGGGTGTGCAAACTCCACACAGACAGTTGCCCAACGGTGGAGTTGAACCTAGCTAACCAGTGCTAACCACTGTGCCATCCAGGAACCAAATTTAAGGATGAGAAACTCACACAGTTTTCTAGCTCCCCTTTTTCCCAACACCCCCAGTGCCGCAGTGCTGTGTGTTGACTGGAAAGAGGCAGAGCTGAGTGTTACAATCGATTCAACAGCTTCCAAATGGGCACCTATAATGGACACAGATACTTCCAAAATAAGCAGGTTGCTATAATGTTTGTTTAAGGTATAAACAGGTTGTGCGCAATATCTACCATGGTACTTTGACATCAAGTGGCCTTGTAATTGTGAGTTCTATGACTTACTTACTGCTTTGATGTTGATTCCCAAAGCTACAAAGAAGGAGACTATATGACAGAATGCATTCTGCTCATTTTAAACAATACTGCCGCTTACTAACCTGAAAACATGAGACCCAATGAGCTCTGATGTTGTCGTAATGAAAAGTTGAAGGAGATTAATGCTTCCATGACCCAGAGCGTCGTTAAGGCTGGTGTAAGCATGAGCTTTAAAATTCTGATTCCTGGATCATAATACTCTGAAGGACATACATGAGCTGAGCAGCTGGATATCTCATCATGTTTGGATTGTGTGAATGTGTGAATTAAGTCTTTTATACAATTGAAAAACAAAGCCATGTGTTCAAAGGAGGGGCATAGAATTGTTACAGTGTAGAAGCAGGCCATTCAGCCCATCGAACCTCACTAACCCTCTAAAGGGCATCCTACCCAAACCCACTCCCCCAATCTATCCAGATCACATATGATGAGTCATTTTCTTTCAGCTTTCTTTCAAACTCCTTCCAAATTTTTACTCATGAGCCAAGCTGGTGGATGTACCAATTCTCAGTCTTTCATTCACTGATGGAGGATTTCCCTATTAGGTGTCGCCGAAGGTGGTTTATCTCCTTTATTCCTCTTTCAAAAAGGCATTTGCAGGGAGAACAACTTACAGCGAAAGGTGATGGAAAGTTACAAGATACTTGGGATTTCCTTTTGCTCCTGCTCATAGAAGGGGCAGACAGAGAGGGGATGGATGCTTCTGTTGCAATGTCCTCATACAAGGCTACAGCTACCTGTCCACGAACCAATCAAGTGGCTGAGCTTGCTTGGATCATCAACAAGTGGTTCCAATTAAAACACCAATCAGCAGGCTGTCTCTGTGCAAATTTTCCCTGAACAGAGGCAGTGCTGTTTGTCTTGATTCTCTCTCACTGCTTAAATAGGGCATCATTGTGACTATACCCCTCAATGTGTCCCAGTAACTCAATTTCAGAACTACAAACATCTTCTTCCATGGTTTCCTTGGTTTAAAGCAGTACCTTGCCTATTTTTAGTTCACAGTCCAAAAATGATTAGTAGTGGTCTTTACAAGGTGTCAATGAAATGAAGCCTCCCTCGGTTATTGATGGACAAACACACATGTATTGGATATAACACAGTGTGAAGCTGGAGGAACACAGCAGGCCAGGCAGCATCAGAGGGATGGGAAAGTTGATGTTTCAGGTCGGGACCCTTCTTCAGAAATGGACATTTATTAGAGTTGTGGTTCTGGAAGTTCCTGCTGGAAGGAATTTCCTTTAGCGATGAAACATTTGGAAATGATCCAAATACGTTTACCTTTCTGTTAGCTGTAAATGGCTGAATTGATTGATGGGTGTTGGCTGAAAACTCATTTATAGAGAAGGTAACCCAATGTTCAATGAACTCAAATAAAAACATGCCATTCTTATAAGTTACAGTCTCTCTGCAGTGACGATGTGACAATCTTTGTTAATTTTCCATTTCAAGAAGGCATTTGGTTTCCAACATCATCAATATTTACCATTCCAGGTGCTCAATAAAGGTAAGGTGCTGCTTTTTGACAGAGTCAGGAAGACTGTGAACACTTCGTTTCCAGTGACGATCACAGACGAGATGGTGCCTTATTTCCGCATTGTGGCCTACTATTTTGCAAATATTCACGGTAACAAAAGCATCATCTCAGACTCTGTGCGTGTGGAGGTGGAGGACCTTTGCAGTTCAAAGGTGTGTGATGTGTTTTTTGTTGTTGGACTCCATCATCTCCGTCTATAACTGACAAATGCTCAAAGTTGGTGGAATTTGAATTGAATAAAAATCTGGAATTAAGGGCTTAATGATGACCATCATGAAAACCCCATCTAATATCCTTCAGGGAAGGAAATCTGCCATCCTTACCTGTTCTGGCCTACATGTGTTTCCAGTCCCACAGCAATGTGTGTTGACTCTTAACTGCCCTCTGGGTAATTAGGGATAGGCAGTAAATGCTGACCCAGGCAGCGAAGTCCACACCCTGTGAATGTCATAGAGTCATAGAAGTGTACAGCACAGAAACAGACCCTTTGGCCCAGCTTGTCCAGGCCAACCAGATATCCTATATAAATCTAGTCCCATTTGCCAGCATTTGGCCCATATCCCTCTAAACCCTTCCTATTTGTATACCCCTCCAGATGCCTTTTACATGTTGCAATTATACCAGGGTCCACCACCTCCTCTGGCAGCTCATTCCGTTCACGCACCACCCTCTGTGTAAAAAAACTGCCCCTTAGGTCCCTTTTTAAATCCTTCTCCTCTCACCTTAAACCTATGCCCTCTAGTTTTTAACTCCCCCCACTACGGGGAAAAGACCTCGTCTATTTACCCTATCCACGCCCCTCATGATTTTATAAACCTCTATAAGGTCATCCCTCAGTGTATGACGCTCCAGGGAAAATAGTCCCAGCCTATTCAGCCTCTCCCTGTGGCTCAAACCCTCCAATTCAGGGAACATCCTTGTAAATCTTTTCTGAACCCTTTCTAGTTTAGCCACAGCTTTCCTATAGGGGTCTGTTGAAGCTGAAATGTTGATTGTCGTTCACAGTTTCAGGTACAACCTGCCCTGTACACAGACAATGATCAACAAGGATTGCTGCTTTCAGTGTTTTCTAACCAGTTGTCTGATGTGTTTGTTCGTGCAGTGGACACACAGCTCTATGGTCCCAAAAGAGACACGAGTATGTATTATCAGGTGAGTAATTGGTAAAGTGCCTTTACTGCTGGCTGCTGAGCTGCTTATAGATAGTTGGAACTCCTCGATGCATAAATGTCATGACTGCATTCTGCATGCTTCACATAGGTGTGGTTTGGACACCATATCAAACACCATACTCGAGAGGGTGACAGTGAGGAGTTCATAGCAGACAATGAGCAGATGGCAGATTTGAGGAATAAATATTTTGCTTCAGTCTTCACTATAGACGATGCAAAAACATTCCAATCAATCTGGAGGCGGAAAGGAGAGGGGATGTTGATGAAGTCATAATCATGAGGGAAATGGTACTGGGCAAAATGATGGATTTCAGAGTCTTATAAGAGGTGGCTAATAAAGGAATGGTTGCACTGACGTTAATTTTTAAACTTGGGTAGACCCCAGCTAGGTCCCATCAGACTGGAATGTAGGGAGACAGGAAACAGGGAACTATGGGCCAATTAGCTTGGCATGTGTCATGGGAAATGTGTCAGAATCGATCATGAAGGAGGCTAGAGATAGCAGTGCATTTTATGAAGCATGAAGTAATAGGCTATCTCTTCGGAAATGTCCTGGCCCATACCCATTCTTCAACTGATGCTATGGAAACAAATTGATTGGTCATTGTTGCATTGCTGTATGTGGGGGCTCATTGCAGACAAATTTGCTGCAGTGCTCCCGAAACGAGGACAGTCCGAGTTACTTATTGACGTGTTGCTGAAGCCAACGAAGAGGGGCAGAGGGTGACATTTGCATGGACTCGTAACCATGGAACAGGAGTTGATCTCAGATTCCAATCCATGGCTGAGTGAAGTTGAGTTGCCATGAGTTTGACAGGGAACACTTGAAGCATATCTGGGTGCACAGTACACTCAGCTGTCAAAAAGACCAGAGCTTGTGGATGATGTTCACCCATGGGTTGGTCTTTTTGGCAGTCTTTAGGGATGGTCAACTGAGGAGCAATCAAAGAATTCCACAAGGCATGTCTAGAACAGTCAGGTTGTACTCCAGCTTCTCATCGATGGCCTCAATGGCCTGAGAGCTGAGTTGCTGTCAGTGGTAGTTTTCAGGTTCCTAATCATTTCTGATCCATTGGTGTCACATGGGGAGGAAAAAAATATTCAGGTTGATAGTTCTGTAGGGGTGCAGAAGGTACTTGTCTGTAATTATAATCTTCCTCCTCCTTTTGATACATTTAGTCAACTTGCCTGATCCAAGAATCAAAAACATTGGATGTCACGTACAGTCTTTTGTGTTAGCCTTATCCTGCGGACGTTTCTTGAGGTCCGCATAGCAGCTTGACTTGGAATTTCCCATCAGAATTGGTGGCGGCTTTTTAGTACCATTCATGTTCCTTGCTCTTCTTTCTACCATTGCATGTTTCAACCTTAAAAACCAAACAGCAACCTTGGAAAAGACGGTGAAACATCCCAGCTTCTTCCATGTTAAAATAAATGTCCCTTGGCATATACTTGCTTCCATAACTCTAGTAACCTGACCACTTACTGCACAAAAGACATTGGCATGCCTGGTCTTGAACAGCCATCACAGCAGGTGAAGTCCTTGTGGCCTGGTTTCTTTGTCAGGCACAATGTGAATGTTTGCCACTGCTTCTCGATTGATCTATCTCCTAGTTCAATGTCCCAGTTCACCCCAGCTAGCACTCAGCTTTCCTGCCTCAATAGTTGCCTTTTACTGGAGTTTAAAATACTCATGTTTGACCCACTCTCCTCCCTTTCAGCCTGGATGTAAAATTCACTCATACTATGACTGCTGCTACCTAGAAAGTGCTTTCACACAGTATCATGGTGTTGCATTGCCTATTACCGAGTCTGGTATAGTCTATTCTCTGGTTAATTCCAGAACATGCTGCTCTAAGAAACTCCCCTGAACTCCTCGTCACGGTCACAATGTCCAATCTGAATTTACCATTGATATGTTGATTAAAGTCAACATAGTTATGACCATCCCTTTATCACAATATTTCTTCTTCCATACACAGGGGTTACTGCTTCAAGAGATCACTTCCACAAGTGACTTCTTCCCCCTGTTATTCTTCATCTCAACCCAGACCAATTCAACATCCTGATCTCCTGAACTAAAGTCACCACTGACTCTTTGTTTAGGAATATTAGCCCTCTGCCTTTACTCAGCCCCCTCGGCCCCCCCAGTGTTCTTGAATGTCTTATACTTCTCAGCATTTATGACCTAATCCTCGTCATCCTCCAGCCGTGATGGATCATATTTATTTACTTCATTGTGTGCCATCAATTCAATTAATTTGTTATGAATAATGCACGTCTCTCTCTCTTTTTTAATGTTATGTTTGTCATCTTGACATTTAAGGTTGTTTTCTGCCTCCTGCCATTGTCTGCTTTTCATTTTCCACATTAGTATTGGGTTCTTCTGCCCCAATTCTTGGTTAATTACTAAAGCTTGATCCCTCACCGCTTCCCCCATCACCCCCCCATACTTTAAAAGTGTATCTACTTCCCTAGTTTTGCAGCAGCAAAGGAACCCGCACAGAGCGGAATGTCCCAAAGTACACCAACATCCAGCAAGATGGACCCTTCAGCCCCTCATTATTGTGGAGCCCAACACTAGCATGGGTCTCTTTGTCGCTCAGTGGGTCCAAACTCAGACAGCATCCTTGGGTTTCCACAGCCCCTTTCTGGGGAAGCAGGTCGTTTAGCCCATCAAGTCCACAGCAACGCTCCAAAGAGCATCCCACCCCATCCCATCCCTGTAACCCTGCATTCCCCATGGCTAATCCACCTAACCTGCATATCTTTTGACTGTGGGAGGAAACCAGAGCACCCAGAGGAAACCCACGCAGACAGTGGGAGAACGTGCAAACTCCACACAGACAGTCGGCTGGGGGTGGAATTGAACCTGGGTCACTGGCGCTGTGAGGCAACAGTGCTAACCACCGAGCCACCGTGCTTCCTTAGACTCCTGAATCATTTACTTTTTTCCCCTGAGATGTCACACAGCTAACAGGCAAAAAAGACCATCACCCAGCTGACCATCCCTGGGATAATCCGGATAGAGATACGAATCACTGAAACCCCCTTTGTAGACACACCTTGTCTCAATCAAGGAACTCAGAGAGAGCTCATCTGATGTTTCCCATTTCCAACTCGGACCTTATCAAATAACCATTCTTTGAATAGTTAGGCTGTGTTCAATTATGCCACATTTTAACAAGTTCAATCCCAAACCTCATACTCCTGAAATATACTGTAAAGATTCAGGAAATCTGACTGTTTTGCCAAGAAGTTAACTTGTGTATTTTCTCTAACTGAGTAGGCCTTTTACCGGAAAGACTATTATGACTTTGGCTCATCCTACGGTGGAGGACAAAACTCTGTCAAGGTCTTCGAAGATGCTGGGCTGCGCCTAATCTCTGATCTGATGGAGTCAACAGAAATAAGCGGTAGAAACTGCTTTTGCATGTTATTTGAATAACTGGTTTATGAATAAATGAGTACACTTCCTGAGCAGCACCTTTTTAACCAACATTGACACCCTCCAAAAGTGCTGCAATCATCCTCACAGGCTCCTCACACCTCGTGTTGAGGCTGGACAGGACGTTGGTAAAGCCTCTTCTGGAGTACTGTGTCCAGTTCTGGTCACTCAGTTAAACTGGAGAGGGTTCGGAAAAGATTCAGCAGGATGTTGCTGGGAATAGAGGGTTTGAGTTATGAGGAGAGACCGGATAGGCTGGGACATTTTTCACTGGAGCGTAGGAAGTTGAGGGGTGACTTTATAGAGCTTTATAACATCATGAGGGGCATAGATAAGGTGACTGGCAGGTGTCTTTTCCCTAAGGTGGGGGATTTCAAGACTAAGGGGGGCATATTTTTAAGGTGGGAGGAGAAATATTTAAAAAGGACATGAGGGGCAACTTTTTTACACAGAGAGTGGTTTGTGTGTGGGTAAACTGCCAGAGGAGGTGATGAATGTGGGTATAGTTACAACATTGAAATGACTTTTGGATAAGTACATGAATAAGAAATGTTTGGAGGGATATGGGCCAAGCGCAGGCAGGTGGAACCAGTTTAGTTTGGGATTATGGTCAGCATGGACTGGTTGGACCGAAGTGTCTGTTTCCATGCTGTATGACTCTATGTGCTGCCTCTGGTGGAGTGGTTTGCCAGCTGCGCTCCTTTAAGAACAACATAAAGTTAAGAACAGGAAAACTCCATTTTGTCCTTTGAATCATCTCCATCCTTTGTTTAGATCATGGCTGACCTGCTCCAGCCTTTGCACCAAATGTCCCTATCCTGTACAAATCTATTCCAGTCATGAAAGCTACAATTGTGTTTTGTAGCACACCTGCTCCCACCATCCTCCAATGGCGGGGGTTCCAAATGTCTCTAGCACTTTTCCATAAGGACCACATCCTCCTCTTCATCTGGCGCTCCTTACGTCTAACTTTCATGACTTAGCTCCAATGTTAGTTTGTAAGAATTGCTCCCAGGGTGAGAATCTTCAATTGTGAGGATAGCTTGAAGAAGCTGGGGCAGCTCTCCTTGGAGAGAAGAAGACTGAGAGATTTGATCGGGGTTTTCGAACCTGGACAGAGCAGACAGGATGAAAAAGGATTGAGAATGAGAGGGCCCCGGACAGGGTAGCTCAGGGTAGCATTTCTGCCTTACAGGGACCCAGGTTCGATTCCACCCTCGGGCAAATGTTTGTGTGGAGTTTGTACGTTCTCCCCGTGTCTGCATGGGTTTCCTCCCATAGTCCAAAGATGTGCAGGTTATGGTGGATTGGCCACGCTGAACTGCCACAGTGTCCAGGGATATGCAGCCTAAGTGGGTTAGCCTTGGAAAATGTGGGGGTTACAGAGGCAGGGCTGGGTAGGATACTCTTCAGAGGGTCAGTGTGGACTCCTGAGCTGAATGGCCTGCTTCCACATTGGAGGGATTCTATGGCATAGAGCACTTTACAGAGAAGAAAAAATGTGAAATGAGGGAAAATTTCCTTGTGTGGTCATTAATTAGGGTCTGAAAGTGCGATGGAGGCAGGCTCAAGAGGGGCATTGGATGGCTATTTAAATAGAAACGATGTGCAGGGTTACAGGGAAAAAAGACAGGAGAATGGTACCAAGCCATGATGCTCATTCAGTGCAGACATTATGGCCTACCTCTGTACTTTTACAACGCTGTGATTTTTAATTTGCTTTTGCTTTGATTTTTGTGCAGAGCTCCACAAACGTCACCCTTTTGTGTTCCATTCTATACAAACTGTGTGCCCTGAAGCAGCATGTTCCCCTCAGCACTGTGAAAATGAATATAGAACACAGGATAGTACAGACAGGAACAGGCCCTTTGGCCCATGATGTTGTGCTGAACATGACGCCAAATTAATTCCTTCTGTCTGCCCTTGGTCCATATCCCTTCATTCCTTGCAAATTCATGTGCTTATCTAAAAGCCCCTTAAATACCCCTATTGTATCTGCTTCTACCACCAGCCCTGGCAGTGCATTTCAGACTCCTACCACTCTCTGTGTAAAAGCCTTGCCCCTCACATCTCCTTCGAACTTTCTCCTCTCAGCTTGAATGCATGACCCTTAGTATTAGACATTTCAACTCTGGGAAAAAGATTCTGACCGTCAACCCTATCCATGCATATCTTAATTGTATAGACATTTATCAAGTCTCCCCTCAGCCTCCACCACTCCAGAGAAAACAACATGAATTTTTCTAGCTTCTCCTTATAGCTCATACCCTCTAATCCAGGCAGTATCCTGGTAAACCTCTTCTGCACCCTCACCAAAGCCTCCACATCCTTCCCGTAATGTGGCGACCAGAATTAAATGCAATAACCAAAGGCTTATGAAGCTGCAACATGACATCCTGACTCTTATACTCAATGTCCCGACCAATAAAGGCAAGTATGCCATACACCTTCTTTACCACCCTATCTACTTGTGTGGGCACTTTCGGGAAGCTATAGACTTATATCCCAAGATCCTTCTGGACATCAATGCTGTTCAGGGTCATGCCATTAACTGTATACTTTCCCTTAACACTTATCTCCCAAAGTAATCACGTTTAACAGCTTAGGGACATTTAACAAGGAAACCGCAAAGGGCAGGCAGACTACATTTGCATCCCAGTTGTTAGCTATAGCTCAAAGTCACCAAGATCCTGTCAGTGGCCAGTCCCCTCCCATATACTTCGTGCCTTTGATACATTGGTGTTATTTTTTGTCTAATGGACCTGGCCACATTTGGTTGTGATCCAAATAAAGCCCAGCACGATACGTTAACAGAGAAACAAAGGGAAGGGCTCTGGTCCATAGCAAATGCTTTCACACCAAAGGATGACTTCAGGACCATGTCTTTTTAGTGAAGACCAGTGAAGGGGCAGCACGGTGGCTCAGTGGTTAGCACTGCTGCCTCACAGCCCCAGGGATCTGTTGGGTGACTGTCTGTGTGGAGTTTGCATATTCTCCCCGTGTCTGTACGGGTTTCCTCCACATGCTCCAGTTTCCTCCCACAGTCCAAAGATGTTGAGGGTAGGTGGATTGGCCATGGGAAATTGCCCCATAGTATCCAGGGATGTGCAGGTTAGTTGGATTGGCCATGGGACATGTGGGGATACAGGGATACGGTGGGGGAGTGTGGGTCTGGGTGGGATGCTCTTCAGAGGGTTTGTGTGGACCTGATGGGCTGAATGGACTCAATGGGCTGAATGGCCTTATTCTAAGTGGGATGGTGAAATGCCTACAATGAGGTAATGAGCCATATCCCACAAAGGACCATAGGAGATGGAAAAGGCCATTCAGCCATTTGAGCCTGCTCTGCCATTCAACGTGATCATCCATTTCAGTCCCCTATTCCTGCTTTCTATATCCAACTCCTTCTTGAAACCATCAATGTTTTGGTCTCAACTGCTTTCTGTGGCAGAGAATTCCACAGCCCCAACACTCTCTGGGTGAAGAAATTCCTCCTTATCTCCATCTGAATTTGTTTTTCTAACACCTACGCGCGGTGGGTTTACAGCTAATGCTCAGCCACATTTTGATTCATCGTTGGAGAGAAGCTGAAATTCAATTCAAAAATTCCTACAGATATATTTGCTACAGTATACAGTCTATTAAACCACAACAAGTTCAAGATCAGCACATTATTGATCACATACAGCAGTTCAGGAGCAAACTCAACATGATTAGAAATAATGGAAACCATGTAGAACAAAACTTAATCCTTCAAAAAATTATTTCCTAGAAGAAAAATACAACATCAGTGATTAATCACTGGCATGTGTTGGGCAGCCAACCAGAGGATCTTTGTCCATTAGAGAGGGGCAGTAACTGTGGATATCATGAACTACCATGTCCAGTATGGGGAGAGATCCTGATTATATTTTTGATTCAGTGCCACTCTCTACGTGTCTAGGCAATTGAGCTAACTGATCCTCCATACTCCCAACCATATAAGGAGGTTAACAGCGATAACTATGTAGCTGTGTGGGTGAAATTGGACACAGGAGGGGTATAAGAGCTTTAAGTAGATTTCACCCTTGTTCTACCTCATGTTCTATCCCATATTGAAGTCAATGGAACTGAACATTCTAAAACAATATGTTTGACAATGCAAGTGTTACAGGGAGACTGTGGCCTAGTGGTATTATCACTAGGCTATTAATTCAGGAGTGTGGCTAATGTTCTGGGGTTGGGTGCTTTCAAATCCTGCCATGGCAGATGTTGGAATTTAAATTCAGTAAAGGACCTGGAATTAGGAGTCTAATGACGACCGTGAAACCATTGTCAATTGTCGGGAATAACCCATCATGTTCGCTAATGCCCTTTAGGGAAGGAAATCTGCCATCCGTACCTGGTCTGGTCTACATGTGACTCCAAACCCACAGCAATGTGGTTGACCTTTAACCAATGAGGGATTGGCAATAAATCCTGGCCCAGCCAGAGATGCCCACATCCCATGAGTGAATAAAACAAAGAGCTGTGCATGATGAAGGTCTGAAACAAAATGAGAAATTGATGGAGAGAGTCAGCCAGTCTGGCAGCATCTGTGGGCAGAGAAAACAGAGTTAATGCTTCAAAGTTCAGTATGATGCATCATCTTACATCACAGGCTACAATTTCAAAGTTTTCAAAGCTTTCAAATTTCAAAGACACTAAACTTGGAAGGATTGTAAACTGAGAGGAGGACAGTGTAGAACTCCAAAAAGACATTGACAAGATGATGCAGTGGATGGATAGTTGACAGATAAGGCTCAATGCAGAGAAGTGTGAGGTGATGCACTTTGCTCAGAAGAACACTGAAATACCATATCAAATAGAGAGTACATTTCAAAATGAGGTGCAGGAGCAGAGGGACCTGGGTGTATATGTGCACCAATCACTGAAGTTGGCAGGACAGGTAGAGAGAGCTGCGCAGTGTCCTCAGCTTTATTAATAGGAGCATTGAGGGATAAGAGCAGGGAGGAGATGGCCCAATGATATTAGCACTAGACTATTGATCCAGAGACCCAGGTAATATTCCAGAGATAGTAGGAACTGCAGATGCTGGAGAATCCGAGACAACAAGGTGCAGGGCTGGATGAACACAGCAGGCCAAGCAGCCTCTGCTCCTATGATGCTGCTTGGCCTGCTGTGTTCATCCAGC
>NC_063342.1:73953336-73956988 GCF_021869965.1 Rhincodon typus
GCATGATCTGGACAGGTTGGGTGAGTGGACGAATCAATGGCAGATGCAGTAAAATTTGGATAAATGTGAGGTTATTCATTTTGGAAGCAGAAACAAGAATACAGATTACTACCTGAATGGCTGTAAATTGGGAGAGGGGAGTGTGCAGTGGGACCTGGGTGTCCTTATGCACCAGTCGCTGAAGGTAAGCATGCAGGTGCAGCAGGCGGTAAAGAAAGTAAATGGTATGTTGGCCTTCATTGCGAGAGGTTTCAAGTACAGGAGCAGGGATGTGTTGTTGCAGTTGTGTAGAGCCTTGGTGAGGCCACACCTAGAATATTGTGTGCAGTTTTGGTCTCCTTTTCTGAGGAAAGATGCTCTTGCTCGTGAGGGAGTGCAGCGAAGATTTACCAGGCTGACTCCGGGGATGGTGGGTCTGACATATGAGGAGAGATTGACAAGGTTGGGATTGTGTTGTTTAGAGTTCAGACGAATGGAGGGGGGATCTCATAGAGACTTATAAAATTCTAACAGGACTGGACAGGGTAGATGCAGGGAGGATGTTCCCGATGGTGGGTGTGTCCAGAACCAGGGGTCACAGTATGAGGATTCGGGGTAGACCATTTAGAATGGAGATGAGGAGACATTTCTTCACCCAAAGAGTGGTGAGCCTGTGGAATTCATTACCACAGGAAGTAGTTGATGCCAAAACACTGAATGTGTTCAAAAGGCGACTAGATATAGCACTTGGGGCGAATGGGATCAAAGGTTATGGGGAGAAAGCAGGGTTAGGCTGTTGAGTTGGACAATCAGCCGTGATCATATTGAATGGCAGGAAGGCTCTAAGGGCCGAATGGCCTCCTCCTGCTCCTTTCTTCTATGTTTCTATAGAAATCGTACTATCCGGGTGCATAACGGCCTGGTATGGCAACTGCTCTGCCCAGGACCGTAACAAACTATAGAAGGTGGTGTGCACATCCCAGACCATCACGGAAGCCAACCTTCCATCCATGGACTCCATTTACTCCATTACTCATTGCTCCAGAAAGCCTGTCAACATCCCTCCCACCCCAGGAGAGCTCTCTTCCATCTTCTTCTTTCAGGCAGAAGATACAGAACAGGTTCAAGAACAGCTTCTTCCCTGCTGCTAGTAGACTGCTGAATGCACTTTCTAACTTCAAATAATGTTGATCTTGCTAATGTTGATCTTGCTTTGTGAACCTCCTGTGCAGCCATAACTTCGTACACCTCGCTCTGTCTAAGCACCCTGTGATCTGTATGTCCTTGTTTGCTGTGATCTGCCTGTTCTGCTCGCAAAACAAAACTTTTCACTGGATTTAGGTACACATGACTACAATAAATCAAATCAGTTCAATGAGCGTTAACCACAGAGATGGATAGATTGGCTCCATGTTCATTGCATGTTTTCTGTCTCCACTTCAAGCCCCAAATATGAGAGGCATTGAACATAAAAGCAAGGATGTTATTGCATCAGTTATACAGTGTCTTGGTGAGGCCACATCCCATGTGCCGTGTGCAGTTTTCCTTCTTTAAGGACAGATGTCAATGTGTTGAAGGTTCGGAGGAGATCTTCTAGAATGATGGTTGTCATCTGGTTTGTAGTTGGGGATGGTTTCTGTTGCAGAGTGACACCAACACCGTGGGTTGAAGTCCTACATTGGCTGAGGTCAATCTGAAGGTCCCACCTTCTCAGCCATGACCACCAGCCGTCTCTCTCTAATGACAGAGTAGGAGCATGGTGACTTTGGTTAACTACTCGATTGATACCTGGAATGACTAGCTGACCTATGAAGACGGATTGGTCAGGCTGTGTCTGTTTTCATTGGAAATCAGAGGAACTCGGTTTAATTTGATTTTTTTTTCTTTATTCATTCACAGGATGAGGGCTTTGCTGGCCAGGCAGCATTTATTGTCCATCCCTAATTGCCCAGAGGGCAGTTAAGAATCAACCACATTGCTGTGGGTCTGGAGTCACATGTAGGCAGTTTCCTGAACAATTAATAGTGAACAGATGAGCTTTTCCCGACAATCGACAATAGATTCAATGTCATCATTAGATTCTTAATTCCAGATATTTTTATTGAATTCAAATTCCACCATGTACCATGGCAGGATTCAAACCCAGGACCCCAGAACATTATCTAGGCCATCACCTCCCCTAGTGGTATTATGAAATTTAGGCTAATGAAATTCTGACAAGGTCTTGACAAAGTGAAAGTGGACAGGACATTTCCTCTGCCACAGACGGTGGTCCAAGGTGGGCTCATTGAATATTTTTAAGGCTGCGGTGGATAGAGTCTTGACAGACATGGCTATTAGGGTTAATCAGGAGTAGATGGGAATGCGGAATTCAAAACAGGAACAGCCGTGGTCTTATTGAGTGGCATAGCATGCTTGAGGGGTTGAATGATCTATTTATGTTCCTATTTCATACGTTTGTGCATACAATTGTTTGTTTGTCACCGCTTGAGTCAGCTGCTGAAACCCTCATCCTTTCCTTGTTCCCTTCACATGCTGACTATTCCAACACACTCCGGACTGGCCTTCCAGTTTCGATGCGAAGCCACCTAAAGCTCTTCCTATGTCTGAACTCACAAGAGGTTCTGTTCCCCTATCTGCCGTATGATCTCTGGTCTATATTGGCTTCTGGTTCAGTAGCACCTTGACCTCCATGATGTCTCTCCTCCTGATCTCTGTAATTTCCTCTGGCCTTGCAACTGGAACAGCTTAGCAAAGGGATCAGCTAGTTTGGGAGCACAAGTCTTCAGCTCTACGGCCTGTGCAGTATTCAATGCCTTCAGCCATTTCTTAAAACCACATGGAGTGAATCGAATTGGCTGAAGATTGGTATCTGTGATGCTGGGGACCACTGGAGGAGGCCGAGATGGATCATCCACTTGCCACTTATAGAGTCATACAGCACAGAAACAGACCCTTTGGTCCAACTTTTCTATGCCGACCAGGTTCCCCAAACTAAACTAGTCCCACTTGCCTGCATTTGGCCCATATCCCTCCAAACCTTTCCTATTTGTGTACTTATCCAAATGTCTTTTAAACATTGTAATTGTACCTGCATCCACCACTTCCTCCGGCAGTTCATTCCACACACAAACCACGTTCTGTGTAAAAAGGTCGCCCCTCATGACCTTTTTAAAACTTTCTCCTCTCACCTTAAAAATATGCCCTCTAGTTTTGAATTCCCTCATCCTGGGGAAAAGAACTTTTCTGTTTACCTTATCTATGTCCCTCACAATTTTACAAACCTCTATAAGGCTACCACTCAACCTCCTATGTTCCAGGGGAAAAAGTCCCAGTTTATTCAGCCTCTCCTTATAATTCAAACTCTCCAGTTCCAGTAACATCTTTATAAATCTTTCATCACTCCAATTTAATAATACCTTTCCTATAGCTGAGTGACCAGAACTGGACACAGAATTCTAAAAGTGGCCTCACCAATGTCCTGTTGTGAATGCTTTAGCCTTATCTTTGGCACTGATGTGTTGGGCTCTTCCATCATTGAGGTTCGGGATATTTGTGGAGCCTCCTCCTCCAGTGAGTTGTTTAATTGTCCACCACCATTCACTACTGGATGTGGCAGGACTGCAGAGTTAGATCTGATCTGTTGATTATGGGATCACTTAGCTCTGTCTAT
>NC_063342.1:73957488-73998024 GCF_021869965.1 Rhincodon typus
GGAGTTGATGTAGCTGCAGAATGTACATAACAAGAAGGCTCTGTATTTATTGGTGAAAAGCACATTATTGTTGGCATTTCATGTGCTTGGCCAAATGAAGCTACCACTGTTACACGTGTACATTTGATTCAATAAATACTTTATTCCGTTTGCAAAGGAGATTCAGCTGGGAAATGGATCTTGTTGGTTTGGATGGATTTTGGCGCTGTGCTTTGTGAAGGATAAGAGGACTTTGGAGAAGAGGTTTTACAAAAATGGTTCTAAAACTCAGAGCTCCATGGATTGTTTACAGACCTGCCTCCTCCGCCCTCTCAGGCAGCACATTCCATATTTCTACCGCCCTCTGGGTGAAAAAAAATTCCCTCAGATCTCCTCTAAACCACTTGCTCCTCACCTTAAGCCTGTGCCCACTGGTCTTAAATACATCTGCCACAGGGAAAAGATTCTCACCTACTCTGTCTATGCCTGTTGTAATTTTGTATACATTAATCAGATCCCCCCACAGCCTCCTGTGCTCCAGGGAAAACTGACCCAGCCTATCCAGTCTTTCCTCATAACTGAGACTTTCCATCCCAGGCAATATCCTGGTGAACCTCCTCTGCACCTTCTCCAGTGCAACCGTATCCTTCTTAAAGTGTGGTGACCAGAACTGCACACTGTATTCCCATGGCTTAACTAATGTTTTATAAATTTGTAACAAGCTTCCTTGCTCCTGTATACTTCGCTCTTGTTAATGAAGGCAAGTATCCCATACGCCCTCTTCACCACTCTGTCTACCTGTGCTGACATCCCCAGGACTCTATGGACTTGCACACCAAGGTTCCTTTGTTCCTCAGTACTCCCTGGGGATCTACCATTAATTGTGTACGTCCTACCCGTATGAGACCTCCCGAAATGCATCACCTCACGCTTATCAGGATTAAATTCCATCTGCCATTCTTCTGCCCAATTGGACAGCAAATCAATATCAGACTGTAGCCTGAGACCATCCTGCTCGTGAGCAACAACACCAATGTTCGCGTCATCTGCAAACTTAATAATTATACCTTCTACATTCATGTTGAAGTCGTTAATGTACATAACAAACAGCAAGCGTCCCAGCACTGATCCCTCTGGTACTCCACTGGTCACAGGCTTCCAATCACAAAATCAATCCTCTACCTTTTGCCTCCTATTTGTAAACCAGATTTGGGATCCAGTTTGCCAACTTGCCTTGGATCCCATGGGATCCCACCTTTTGGTGCAGCCTTCCATGTGGGATTTTGCCAAAGTCTATGTAGATCGTATCAACTGTACTACCCTCATCAACGTATTTAGTCACCTTTTCAAAACACTCAATTAAATTAATCAGACAAGACCTCCCTGTAACAAACCCGTGCTGACCACCCCTGATCAATTCCTCCCTATCTGAGTGTTGATTGATCCTGTCTCTCAGAATTTTTTTCCAATAATTTCCCTGCCACTGACATCGGCCTGTCTGGGGTCTGTAATTACCTGGTCTGTCCCTGTTGTCCTTCCTGAACAAAGGAACCCCATTAGCCATCCTCCTGTCATCTGGCACTTCACCGACGGCCAGCAAAGTATAAAATATATCCACCAGGGCCTCAGCAGCCTGGGAGTCATTTCATCAGGCCCTGGGGATTTATGCACTGTATGCCTATTAAAATGTCAAATTCCACCTCTTTGTTAATCCTAATGCATTCTAGAACCTCACTATCCCAATTGAAATCCCTGGCCACAATGTCTTTCTCCTTGAAATCCAGGGTTCCCTGAACTTGCCACCCTTGCCCTTCACTGTAGAGTCCTGAATTCTCACTGTACTACTTCTGAAAGAACATATGAATTAAGAGCAGGGGTAGGACACTTGGCCCCTCGAGCCTGCTACCTTGCTCAATAAGGTCATGGTGGCTCAGTGGTTAGCACTGCTGCCTCCCAGTGTTAGGGACCCAGGTTCAGTGACTGCCTGTGTGCGTATGCCAATGTTTTATTTTTCTTTCGGCTTTATTCATATTTCAATTTTTCTAGATTCTTTCCATGAATTTAAATCAAAAACTCTTTCTTTTAGACAGAGAAAACAAAAAAGGCAAAAAGGCAGCCATCCCCCGGGCCTGTGTCAAGTGTGACGTCCACTCTCAGAAGATCTCAGTCTCCCGCAAACATGTCCAAGAGGTCATCGTCACCTGCTGTGAAGTGAGTGATCATGTTAACTGTCCAAAAGTCAACAGGTGACTTAGTTCAGAGCTAGCATCCCCGCCGGGAGGCAAAGGTTTATGGGCTTGGATACCGGCAAGAGGAGCATGAGTAACCATTTGGCCCAACAAGCCTGTTCTAACACTCAACATGAGCATCAACTCCTCTTTCCTATCCACTCACCAAGAGACCAAAAATCTACCTTTCCCAGTATTAAATACGGAGCTCCTCTGAGATTGAGAATTCCAACGTGTCACAGCCATTTCAGTGAAGAAATGTCTCCTTGTCTCAGCCCTAAATGATCATCATCTTATCCTGGATTTCCCCAACCAAAGGACAGCAGTCGCTCATTACCCACCCTTCAGACTCTTGTAGACCATCTCATTCTTCTAAACTCCAGGGAGTATCAGCTCAATTTACTCATCATAGGCAATTGTCTCCTCTCCCATTCTTGTAACCGTTCGCTGTGCTGCCAAATTAACATTACAGTCTGGCTTGTGACCAATAGCTTTTACTTTTTAATGTCAACAAAGTGTGAGATCCAAAAGACTCACTAAGTCAACAAAGCCATAAGTTTGATTTTGTACAAACAAGAAACTGTTCTAAAAACATTATCACACTAATACAATCTAGAAATATATGTACAACTCTTTTTTATTTATTTGTGGGATGTGGGAGTTGCTGGCTGGCTCAGCATTTCTTGCCTATCTCTAGTTGTCCCCTTGAGAAGGTGGTGGTGAGCTGCCTTCTTGAACTGCTGCAGTCCACCAGCTGTAGGTTGACCCACAATGCCCTTAGCACTGCACCCTCACAGCGCCAGGGACCCAGATTCAATTCCACCCTCGGGTGACCGTCTGTGGAGTTTGCACATTCTACCCGTGTCTGCGTGGGTTTCCTCCCACAGTCCAAAGATGTTCAGGTTAGGCGGATTGGCCATGCTAAATTGCCCATAGAGTCCATGGTAGAAAATGCGGGGATGGGATAGGGGGTGGATTTGGGTGGGATGGTCTTCTGAGGGCTGGTGTTGACTCGACGGGCCGAATGTCCTGCTTCCAGATTTGTAGGGAATCTATGAACATCCAGAATCAATTTGGGCTAAATGTGGGGAGCAGGCAGTGATTAAATGGCACTATTCAAATAGCAAATATAGTCAAGCCACATCACGTGTGTTACTCCATAATTGGCCCCTTGATGCTCCTTCCCAAGAGCCTCCATGTTGTGGACTGCCTCAACGACCTTTCCCATTCTGGTAAACCATCCTGCCTTCCTGGGTCTATACCCCCCTGGACTCTGAAGTACGCTCGAGTCCTAATTTATAGGCATAAACCCAGCTTTTCACTGACAGCTAACTTTGCCAAACTAAAACTGGGATTTCCCCTGAGCTCCAGTCTTGGCCAGTTACATCAAATAATGCTACCTGTGTGTTTCTCAGACTCCACTTTAGCAACTGCTCTAATTAGTTAATACCAGCTTTTTCCTTGACTCTCACGGCTTCTCCCAACATAAAACCTTGAGGACATGACCAAGAAGATAGATGAGGGTAGACTGGTGAATGTTGTCTACATGGACTTTAGCAAGGCCTTTGACAAGATTCCGCATGGTAGACTGGTTGGTAAAGTTGGATCACATGGGATTCAGGGAGAGCTAGCCAATTGGAAACAAAATTGGTTTGACGGTAAGAGACAGAAGGTGGTGATAGAGGGTTTTTCGGTCTGGAGTCCTGGATTCAGCACGGTGCTGGAAGTATCAGTGCTGGGTCCATTGTTGTTTGTCACTTATATAAATGATTTGGATGAGAATATCGGAAACGTGGTTATTAAGTTTACAGATGACACCAAAATTGATGATATACTGGTCAGATTATCTAAGATTACAGTGAGATTCAGATCAACTGGGCCAGTGGGCCAAGGAGTGGCAGATGGAGTTTAATTTTGATAAATGCAAGGTGTTCCATTTTGCTAAGACAGACGAGGGCAGGGCTTACACAGCTCATGGTAGGGCCCTAGGGAGTGTTATCGAACAGAGACCTAGGGGTTCAGATGCATAGTTCCTTGAAAGTGGTGTCACGGGTAGACAGGATGGCAAAGAAGGCATTTAGCATGCTTGCCTTCATTGGTCAGTGCATTGAATATAGGAGTTGGGACGTCATGTTACAGCTGTACAGGACATTGATGAGGCCTCTTTTGTGTACAGTTCTGGTTGCCCTGCTGTAGGAAGGATAAAATTGGAAAGGGTGCAGCAAAGATTTACAAGAATGTTACCAGGACTAGAGGGTTTGAGTTATAAAGAAGGCTGAATAGGCTGGGACTTTTTTCCCTGGACTGTAGGAGGTTGAGAGGTGAACTTATAGAGGTTTATAAAACCATGAGGGGGTATAGATAGAGTGAATAGCAAAAGGTCTTTTTCTGTAGGATAGGGGAGTCCAAAACTAGAGCGCATAGGTTTAAGGTGAGAGGGGAAAGATTTAAAAGGGACCTGAGGGGCAACTTTTTTACACAGGAGGTGGTGGGTGTATGGAACGAGCTGTCAAAGGAAGTGGTGGTGGCTGGTACAATGACAACATTTAAAAGACAGGTACATGATGGGAAGGGTTCAGAGGGATATGGGCCAAATGCAGGCAAATGGGACTCGTACAGTTTCAGAAACGTGGTAGGCATGGACATGTTGGACTGAAGGGTCTGCTTCCGTGTTGTATGACTCTACCACATTCCATCTTCCTCAGGTCGTAGGGATTTCTTCTGAGTCCTGAGTCCTACACTGAGCTGCCTATTAATTCCTAAAGCCTCCTCCAGAATTCTAATAATGCAGAGCCATTCAGATGTTCTGGACTCCTCATTGAGTTTCCTACATAGCATCGATGTGGTTCAATTGCCTTCCCAGTGGAACAATACAGTTTGTAAGTTGCATACAACAAGTTGGAGAGATGTCTAACGCATCTGGGGCTGAATTCCCACTAAAAGTGCCCTCAGTACGCACTGTTTTCTTCTTTAGGGAGCAGGCAGGGATGGGATACCGTCCTTGGAAACAGAGTGTGGTGGCAATGGAAGTGTGGAGCTTCCGAAGTTGGATGGTTGGATGGCTCTCCTCAGTTCCCTGGGACTGTGTTACACCATTTTCTTTTAGAAGCGGTGAAGCCCTTTAGACTTCAGCTCTCACACCCCTACCATCTGTGTCCCCCTCAGAGCACCCATGCCAGGATGTGTTTGCAATCCAAATCAACCAGCCCTGCACCTGCTTTCCCACTATTCCCATCCCATAGTCACTCAGTCAGTATTCCCCATAGGGAAGTGTCAGGAGCCGCATGGAAATGGAAAAAATATAATGAAATTTGAACACTCTGACATAGCCCCTTTATACACACCTGACAACAGAATAAAATCCATTCAAAGCATTTAAGTAGTCAATCGATAATAAAACCAGACTTATATTCTGAACCAACATTAGACACAGTTAATGCTTTAATAGCTGATTTAAACTATCACTCAAACTGGAAATTCAGAACCCCTACCTGGAATTACAGTTTTTGAAACCCACCCAAGCATTCATAATCAATTCACTATAGCCCTTGGGGAAATATCAACAAAGGCTGGTATCGAAATGAGAATGTGCTCGTGTTTCTGCACCAGATGGCCAGGCAATCAAAGCAGGGGATTTTGTTTTTATTCTCACGGCTTCAGACTTTTGTAAATATTTAAAGAAACATAAGATCCTTACAGCGCAAATACAGAGGCTGTTCAGCCCATCAAGTCTGCATCAATCCTCCCAAGAGCATCCTACCCACCTATCCTAACCCCATATTTCCCATGGCCAACCCACCTAGCCTGCACATTTCTGGACACTATGGGAAATTTAGCATGGCCAATCCATCAAACCTACATATCTTTGGTCTATGGGAGGGGACTGGAGCAAACCCACACAGACACAGGGAGAACATGCAAACTCCACAGAGACAGTTGCCCAAAGGTGGAATTGAACCTGGGTCCCTGGTGCTGTGAGGCAGCAGCGCTAACCACTGTGCCACTACCACCCAACAAATCAATATTTAAAGAAACTCTTCAGACCTTGACACATAAAACAGATCTTGTCTGCCCATTAAGATTGTTTACATCCACTCCTTCAATCCGTGGTTGCCACATTGTGCAGTAAGTGCCCTGCAACAGTCAAAATAGGGTCTGTTTGAACTCAGGACCATTGGAAATGAGTTTTAAGTTCAGGTTTCCTGTGTGAGTGGACCATACCCACCCTCTCCCCCACCAGCAAGGAGTGGACCTATCAGAATTGCAGGCAGGAATTTTGCATTGCGGAGCCCACGCTGCATTTTTAAAGCTCAGGCCAAGTTTTCCCAACTCTGAGAACTTTGGTCTCCAGTGTTCCAATCCCATAAACCATGGATTGCTGTAGAATCTCCCAGTGCACTGTCTAGACATTGAAGCTCCTTCTGAAGACTAGTCGCAGTTGTAATGTAAGAAACACATCAGGCGAATTGTACACAGCAAGCTCCCATAAACAGCAACGCGGAAGTGATCACATCACCTTTTAGTTTGTGGTAACATAATTATTGATGAAGACAAGTGGGGGCCTTCTCTGAAGTAAAACAGTGGGGCAGTTACACTCATCTTACGGTGGAACATCTTATGTGAAAGTCTGTGCCTCTAACAGTGCAGCACTCCCTCAGTACTGCATTGGTATGTCCCATTACTGGATTGAGATTTGAACCCTCTTAATTCAGGAACTACAGTGCTACAAACTGAACCACCATAACAATATAAATATATTACTGAATTAAAATAAAACATTCTGTTAAACTTTTCACCTTGGACTGATCAGAACAATTCACCAGATGAAGTAGACTCATTGAGTCATACAGCACTGAAACAGACCTTTCAGTCCAACTGGTCCATACCGACCATAATGCCAAACTAAACTGGTCCCACTTGCCTGCGCTTGGACCATATCCCTCCAAATCTTTCCTATTCAAGTACTTATCCAAATGTCTTTTAAATGTTGTAATTGTACCCGCATCCATCACTTCCTCCGGAAGTTCATTCCACACACGAACCACTCTCTGTGTAAAAATGTTGCCCCTCGTGTTCTTTATAAAACTTTCTCCTGTCACTTTAAAAATGTGTCCCTTACTTTTAAATTCCCCCACCCTAGGGAAAAGACCCTTGCTATTCACCTCATCTATGCCCCTCATGATTTTATTAACCTCAATATGTTCGCCCCTCAACCTCCTACACTCCAGTGGAAAAAGTCCCACCTTCTCCTTATGACTCAAACTCTCCATTTCTGTCAACATCCTGGTAAATCTCTTCTGCACCCTCTCCATTTAATAATATCCTTCCTATAACAGGGCAACCAGAACTACATACAGTACTCCAGAAGAGACCTCGCCAATGTCCTGTACAACCTAAACATGACATCCTAACTCCTGTACTCAAAGATCTGAACAATGAAGGCAAGCGTGCTAAACGCCTTCTTAACCACCCTGTCTACATGTGGCATAAATTTCAAAGAATTATGTACCTGAACCCCTAGGTTTCTCTGTTCTACAACATTATTCAGGGCCCTACCATTAATTGTATAAGTCCTGCCCTTGTTTGTTTTACCAAAATGGAATACTTTGCATTTATCCAAATTAAACTCCATCTGCCACTCCTCAGCCATTGACCCAATTGATCAAGATCTCTTTGCCATCTTAGATAATCTTCTTCATTGTTCATCATGCAACCAGTTTTGGTGTCATCCACAAACTTGCTAACCATGCCTTCTATATTCTCATCTAAATTATTTATATAAATATGACAAACGAAAGTGCACCCAGTACCGATCCCTGTGGAACACCACTGGTCACAGGCCTCCAGACCCAGACCAACAAACAACCCTCCACCACCACTCTCTGTTTCCAACTGGCAAGCCAATTTTGTGTCCAATTGGCAAGCTGTCCCTGAATGCCATCTGATCTAACTTTACAAATCAGTCTACCATGTGGAACCTTGTCAAAGGCCTTACTGAAGTCCATGTAAACAACGTCTACTGCTCTGCTCTCATCAATCTTTTCTTTTGGTTGCTTCCTCAAAAAACTCAATCAAGTTTGTGAGACACAAATTCCCTCACACAAAACCATGCCGACAATCCCTAATCAGTCCTTGCCTCTCCAAATACATGTAACTCCTACCTTTCAGAATCACTTGCAACAACGTGCCCACCACAAATGTCAGGTGTAAACAGAATACAAAATTTATGGGTCATGAGAAGGCAGTGCTCATTGGTTGCCAAGTTGGTCCTGTTTGGTAGACCTTTTGCTATGGATATTGCACCAGTTGATGACACCTGACAGTTAACTGCCAGGTTTTGACTAACACGGTATATGAATTTCATTGATGGTCTGATATCGGTGGTATGTCATAAAGAGTGGCAGCAAATTCTTTGGCTGTTTGCAATGAGCAAGGTACTGACTACGCCTAAGCAGCTCACATTTGAAAAACTCCCATCAAAAGTGTCCAGTACCAGAGATGATTCTGCAAATGGTCAGCATTTGCTACATAACCCTGAGTGTGCAAAGATTTATGGTGATGATAAATTTAGGATTGTCCATTGAGCTCATAGCCTGACACACTCCTGTGCAGGAGAAGGTAGATACTTTAATGCACGAGATCCTATTCTTTCCAGACTGAAAGAACAAATGTTCCACCTGTTTCAATGTGACAAAATAATTTGCAGCCATTGTCTACTTCATTTCTCAGAGCAATGCCTTGACCGACCTGCCTAGTTTACAATATAAACACCATTGGACAATTAACTGCCAGTCATCATAAACTGGTGCATTCTCAATGGCTGTACCAATCAGAGTCCACTTGCCAACCAGTCAATGCTATCCTTTCGTGCAATGTAAATGTTATTTTTACTTTACTTTGGTATTCTTATGAAATGTCCTGATGGGTGAAAGATGAAAAATTGGACAAAATATGTCTCTTTTGCAGCCACACTTTTGCAGCCCAAACAACTATTGGTATAAATCTGAAAATCTGAAAAGGATGGGCTAAGTTTTTGTTAGTTTCTCGAGAAAGACTGAACACAGCAGCAACACAAGTACAAAACGCATGAAGTATGTGTCATGGTTCAACAAGTGTGTGGAATGTTTTTTGCTGACTGTCCTGCAGGGCCAACTCAAAGATTCGAACGCGCTCTCCCAGCTCCAGCAAAGAGCTTCCGCCATCTCCCACTTCCAGCAGCAAGTCTTCGCCCATGAAAAGACGACCGTCTTCTCATAACACTGCAGAAAGTAAAAAAAAGACCAAAGACAAGGGAGAGCTGGTGCGGCAGAAGTCGGAGGACACTACAGGGAACAACGCTAAATCCCCAGAGCTGGCAGAAAGCGAGACTCCAGTGACTACACCAGTCAAGGAGCATGACCGGAAGAAAGCAGCTCTAGCTGAAGGTGATTACAGCAACAGCTTGCATTCACCTAGCCCCTTTAGAGCCATAAAACATCTCTGGATGCTTCGCCAGAGCACCAGTTTGACGTGCGTCACATAAGGAGATCCAGTAGCCTAAGGACTAGAGTCAAAGCTTCAGGACAAAGGGTCAACAATTTGGGACTGAGATGAGGAGAAATGGAACCATCTACCCCACGGGGCTGTGGGGGGCACTGTGGTGCTGAACGTATTGCAGGCTAAGACCGATTGATTTATTTTTCCTGTCTGAGGGAATCGAGGGAAATAGAGCAGGCAGGAAAGTGCAGTTGAGAGCACAAGTTGAGTTTGAATTGAGCAGGCTTGATGAGCCTAATGATCAATTTAGAGGTGCAGAAACTGAAATTTGAGTTCACTAAAAGTCTGGAATTAAAAAAGCTGATCAAATGGTGACCACTGCTGATTGTTGTAAAGACCCATCTGGTACACTAATGTCCTTTAGGGAGAGGAAATCCACCATGTTTACCTGGTCTGGCCTAGACACGACTCCAGACCCATAGCAATGTGACTCTTAACTGCCCTCTGGGCAGTTAGAGATGGGCAATAAATGCTGGTGTAGACAGCAATGCCGATGTCTCATGGCGGAATCAAGAAAGGAAGCCATTTGGCCCATTGTGTCCACACTGGCCTCTAGAGACCTGACAACACAAAGCCCATTTTACAGCTTTTGGCCCATAGCTCTTGGAGGTTACAGCACAACGAGTGAATATTCAAATATTGCTTAAGTTTTATGAGAGTTTCTCATTCGAATCACTCTTTCAGATAGCGAGTTCCAGACTCTCAGCATTCCCTGGGCCAAAGTAAACTCTACTCAACTCCACTCTTAGCCCACTATCTCTTATTTTATATCTGTGCTACTTGGATAATGCCCCGTCTTCTCATGCTTCAGCTCCTGTTTCCTATGTTTCTATGAATCAAAGCACCAAAGAGTATAATGGCACGGTTTTTGTCTATGTCTGAGCCCCAGTCCCAAGTTTGAGAACATGCTGTCAGAAAAATTACTCTCTTTCAGTTCAAGGACTTCAGATTGGCGTAAAAGCCCGTTCTCGTTCCCTGTTAGGGAAGGATATCTACTGTCCTTAACCAGTCTGGCTGAGATGTAACTGCCCTCTGTCACAACCTTAACAAGCCTGAGGCTGGGCAATTGGGAGAAAAGGGCAGCTGGAAGAACAGCAAACATAAAGAGAGCTGTGATATTTTATCTGTTTTACCACTGCAAGGCTGTTTTTTGTTTGTTTCCCCGACCCCCTTTTCCTGTATTTTACTCCTTATCCATTGATGTGGGATTATTAGCATCCCATGGCACCTTGGCGTCCTGCTCAGCTTGTGACTGATCTGTGATAAGAATATAAGCATGAGGAGCAGAAAAAGGCCACTCAGCCCATGTGGTTTGCTGCACCATTAAGAATGAGAATATAGCCAATTGAGTGCCTCAATGCCATTTTCCTGACTATTCCCATACCTCTTGAAGTTTTAAATATGTAGAAATCTATCTCGAATATCCTAAATCCGGGAAAGAAAATTCCTGTAGAATCTCTGTCCTCGGAGGGAAGAAATTCCTTATTGTTACGATAAGGGCTGCATGGTGGCTCAGTGGCTAGCACTACTGCTTCACAGCAGCAGGGCCCCAGGTTCAATTCCAGCCTTGGGCAACTGTCTGTGTGGAGTCTGCACATTCTCCCCAGGTCTGTGTGGGTTTCCTCTAGGTGCTCCAGTTTCCTCCCACAGTCCAAAGATGTGCAGGTTAGGGTGGATTGGCCATGCTAAATTGCCCACAGTGTTCAGGGATGTACAGGCTTAGGTGGGTTTGTCATGGGAAATGCAAGGGTTACAGGGATGGTATGGGTCTGGTGGGATGCTCTTCAGAGGGTTAGGGTGGACTCAATGGGCTGAATGGCCTGCCCCCACACTGTGGGGATTCTATAATTCTAAATCTGAGCCTATTCTGTTTGTTCCAGTTACCCGTGCCGGGGGTACAGGCAAGGTGATAGAACGTGCTGTTTTGTTATTGCTGCCATGTTGAACTCGATACCATTCTATTTGTCCAGTTGCGCGGTTTCGCCAGCACCATAGGCTGTTGTGCTGAGTAGCAGCACGCCTCCGACTGACCGACCCGCCTCTTGGTGCTTCCCCCTTTCAGACGCGTCCTCTACAAAGACCACCGCGGGGACGACGAACCCGGAGGCAGCGGCGAAGCTGCTAGCAGAAAGGCGGAGGTACATCCGGCTGCAGAAGGAGCTGGAGGAGAAGGAGCGGCTGGAGCAAGAGGAAGCAGAAAGGTAATGGGCTGGCCTACACAATGTTCGTAACCGGGCTCCACTCACTGAAGCACACGGAACAGTGGCACAGTGGTTAGCACTGCTGCCTCACAGTGCCAGGGACATGGGTTCGATTCCAGCCTTGGGAATCTGTCTGTGTGGAGTTTGCACGTTCTCCCCGTGCCTGCGTGGGTTTCCTCCGGGTGCTCTGGTTTCCTCGGTCCAAAGATGTGCAGGATAGATGGATTGGCCATTCCAAATTGCCCACTAGTGGATGTGCAGCTAGGTGGATTAGACATGCGAGTTGCAGGGATAGGATAGGGAGGTGGATCTGGGTGGGATGCTTTTCAGAAGATTAATTGTGGATTTGATGGCCCAAAATGGCCTGCTTCCATACTGTAGGGATTCTTTGAATGCTGGAGCTGCTAAGCAGTTCTGGCAGCATCTGTGGAGGGAGAGGTGAAAGGGAATAAATTAAGGTGTGAAAGGGAGAGAATGGGTCCTTTCTACTTAGAGCAAAGTGCAGAAGGCGCAAACAAGGCTGTTATGGGGTGGGGAGAGGGGAGAGAAGGAAAGAAAAATGGAAACACAATGCAGTCAGTTCCTGAAGTTATTGAATTCAGTATTGACACTTCGAGGCTGTGAAGAGTCTAAGTGGAAAATGAGATGTCTAAAGAATCAGATGATGAGTAACACCAGGCTGGAAACGTTTTCTCTGCCCACAGATGCTGCCAGATGTGTTGAGTTTCTTCAGCATTCCCTGTGCTTGTTTCAGATTTGCAGTATTTTGCCTTTATTCGAGTGATGAAAGTTATATGTTCCCTGACTACATTCCATTACTATACAACAACATTTGATTGTTCACCTCTGATGTTACAAAACGTTACCAAACCAGATATGACGCTTTGCTGGAGCTAATAACCAAACCTTTGCTCAAAGAACGCAGTTATTAGGAATGCCTTAAACGAGGGTGGGAGATGTTTAAGGTGGTGATTCTGTACTCCTCAGGCAGCTGAAGGCATGGACTCTAATGTGATTATTATCAGAGCTTCTCAAGAGGCCAGATGCAGAAGAGCACAGAGGTTTGGGAGGGTGGTAGGTCACAGAGGTAGGGAGCAGGGAGTGGCCACATTGTGATTTGAACATAAAGATAGGAAATTTTCAAATGGACCAGGAACCACCGTAGGTCAGCAAGCTTGGATGGAGCCATTCTGAGTTAGTCAGGGGCCAGAGGACGGGGTGTTTCAGAGTCCAGAGATAGCAAATTACGGACAAAGACTTGACTTTAATTGCCCCACCCAAAAGAGCAGAAAGACAGGGCTGGATGGAGGCAGGGAACTGGGGTCCTCTCTGCGTTCTGAAGCTCATCCCCAAAACGAAGGTGAAGTAGGTATGACGGAGTCACTTCATTCGGGTTTGATGGCAATTGGAGGGATGTTGGGGCAGATTCAGGCTGTCGCGGGGTGCAGTAAACCTCCAGTTGGAAGAAATGCTAAGTTGGGACTTCTCACACGTGACCCAATATAGCAACGCTGAGAACCGTTTGAAATGTTTTGGACTTTTCCTAGTGATGGGCTGTGGGTATCACTGATAAGGCCCAGCATTTATCACCCATCCCAAACTGCCTTGCCTGGCCATTTCAGAGGGCTGTTAAGAGTCAGCCACATTGCTGTGGGTCTGGAGTCACATGTAGGCCAGATCAGGTAAGGATGGCAGATTTCCTTCCCTAAAGGACATTAGTGAGGCAGATGCGTTTCTCCAACACCTGATGATAGTTTCATAATCACTGTTTTGGAGTCATACAGCCTGGAAACAGACCCTTCGGCCCAACTCGTCCATGCCGACCAGGTATCCTAAGCTGAACTAGTCCCATTTGCCTGTGTTTGGCCCATATCTTCCTATCCATGTGCCTATCCAGATGCCTTTTAAATGTTGTAATTGTCCTCACCTCTACCACTTCCTCTGGCAGCTCGTTCCATACTCCCACCACCCTCAGCATGGAAAATGTTGTCCCTCAGGTCCCTTTTAATTGTGATTTTTTTTGGTAATAGTGATCATAACAACGATCAGCCATTGTCATAAATGTTTATTTAATTCACTAAGGATGGCCTTCCTTACACATAACTGCAGACCCATAGCAATGTGTGTGAGTCTTAGCTACCCTCGGTAATGGCTGAGTAAAACACTTTGGTCATGGGCAGTTAGGGTTGGTCTATAAATTCCTGTCCTACCAGTGGCACCCACATGCCATGAAAGAAAGAAAGAATTGATGGCATCCATTAGGACTAGCAATGTACCCAGACGGACAAACCAGTAACCATTGGAGATGAACATACGGATCCTCTGTTTTGAGGTCTACATGAAGAGTCAGACTAGTGTGCCCCATTCAGCAATTTTACTGGTTGTTCCTTTTGAGTTTATAGGTGATTGAGTGAATTCCATCATTTTGGGAAAAGGCAGATGTAGTTTCTGAGTAAATCTGGTTGTCGCTACAGGAAACGTCAGGAAGAGCTGCAGAGAAGGGAAGCTGAAGAGAAAGCTCACCGTGAGGAAGAGGCACGAAAACTCGAGGAACAGCGAAGACAGCAGGAGCTGGAGCGCCAGAGGAAGGCAGAAGAGGAAAGAATCCTCCAGGAACAACAGGAGAGAGAACTTCTGGCCAGACTGGAGCAGCAGGTTAGGGGTTATGTGTGTGTTTGCTCTGTCCTCAGCACTGCTATCCTCAGTCTGCAGCCCATCCAAAGGATGCAGTGATCCTTCACAAGGTTCTGGGAGCAGGCGAACACTGTAATGTCACAGCTTATCACACACTGCTGTAATGATCCAAGAACAAAGAACTATACACCACAGGAACAGGCCTTTCGGCCCACCAAGCCTGTGCCAACACATGACACCTTTCTAAACTTAAAACTTTGTGCTTCTATGGAGTCTGTATCCATCTATTCCCCATCTATTCATGTACCTCTCAAGATGCCTGTTAAACGTTGCTATTGTATCTGCCTCCACCACCTTCTCTGACAGCGCATTCCAGGCACTGGCTACCCCTGTGTAAAAAAAATTTGCTTCTCATATCTTCTTGGAGTTTCCTTCTTTTACCATAAACCTATGTCCCCTAATAATTGGCATTTCTACCCTGGGACAAAAAAAGACTCTGACTATCCATTCTATCCTGCCTCACATTATTTTGTAAACTTCTATCAGATCTCCCCTCATTCTCTGGCGTTCAAGTGAAAACAAACCAAGTTTGTCCAACCTCTCCTCATAGCTAATAGCCTCCAAACCAGGCAACCTCCTGGTAAACCGTTTCTGTACCCTCTCCAAAGCTTCCACATCCTTCTGGTAATGTAGTGACCAGAACTGTACGCGATATTCCAAATGTGTCCTAACTGAAGTTCTATGCAGCTTCAACATGACTTGGCAATTTTTATTCTCTATGTCCCGACTGATGAAGCAAGCATGCCATATGTTTTCTTGACCACCTTATCTGCTTGTTGTCACGTATAGGGAATTGTGCACCTGTACACCTGCATCTCTCTGTATGTTAATGCTACTGAGGACCCTGCCATTTACTGTACACTTCCCTCCTGCATTAGACCTTCCAAAATGCATCACCTCGCATTTGTCTGGATTAAACTCCATCTGCCATTTCTCTGCTCAAGTCTCCAGGTTATCTATATCCTGCTTGTATCCTTTGGCAATCCACCTCACGATCTGCAGCTCCCCCACTCTTTCTGTCATCCGCAAACTTATGAATCAGACCACCCGCATTCTCTATCCAAATCATTTACAACAGGGGTCCCAGGTCCTGGGAACACTGCAGAGAACAGAACACTATTCTGTCAGTGGAATGTCTTCTGGGGTTTATATTCCATTGTTACGTTACTGGGATAATAATCCAGGCAGCTAATGTTGGAAAACCGTCACAGTGATTTTGAGAGTTTGATATCAGTAAAAATTGTTGCGTTTTTCTAAAATCACAGCTCAGTCTTGAATGTGTTTTCCAGGAAGGGATTATTACCCAGTATTGCCTGGATACTAACCCAGTATAGGCAGTTAGCTTGGTGTCTGTCAGAATTTTACAAAGGGTATAATTAGCTCAGTATTTAGAAATATGATCAAGCAGAGTCATGAGGGTAAATGATGCCTGACAAATTGATTAGAATTCTTTGAGGAGGTGACAATTAGGATAGAGAAAGGAGAAGTGGTGGATGTAATACATTTGGGAGTTCAGAAGGGGGTTTGATTAGGTACTGTGCATTCGACTGCTGAATAAGTGTTGGAGGTAGCATTTAAGCATGGATACAGGATTGCCTAACTAATAGAAGACAGAGATTTGGAATGAGGGAAATATTTTCAGGATGGCGATCTGTAACTATGGAGTACCCCAGGGATCAGTGCTGGGGTCACAGTTATTAACAGTAGATATTAATGACTTGGACAAGGAAAGTGAATGCATTATAGCCTAGTTTGCAGAGTGACACAACAGTAGGTGGGAAGGCAAGTGGTGAGAATGACATGAGGATGCTGTAGAGGGATATAGACCGGTTCAGCGAGGAGCCAAAATATTGAGAGATGGAATGTAATTTGGGAAAATGTGAGGTGAAGTATAGAGGAGCTAAATATTATTTAAACAGAGAAGGACTGCAGAAAGCTGCAGTAAAGCATGGTTTGGGAGTTCTCTTCTGTGAATCACAAAAAGCTGACATACAGGCTCAATGGGTATAGGGAAGGATAATGAAATATTGGCCCTTGTTTCAAAGGGAATGGAGTGTAAAAGCAAGGTTTTGCTAAAATTACACAATGCACTAGTCAAACCACAGCTGGAGTACTTGGAACAATTTTGAACCCTTTACCTAAGGAAAGATATACTGGCATTGGAAGCAGTCCAGAGAAGGTTCACTAGGTTGATCCTGTGTTTGGAGGGACTGTCCAATAGGAGTCATAGAGTCCTACAGCACAGAGACAGGCCCTTTGGCCCAAACTGGTCCATACCAATCAAAATGTCTATCCACGCTAACCCCATTTCCCTGCACTTCGCCCATATCCTTCTAAACCTTTCCTATCCATGTATTCGTCCAAATGCCTTTTAAATGTTGTTAATGTACCCACCTCAACCACTTCCACTGGCAGCTCATTCGACACCCTGTGTAAAAAAGTTGTCCCTCAGGTTCCCATGTATTCTTTCCCCTCTTACCTTAAACTGATGCCCTCTAGTCCTCAATTCCCTAACCCTGGGACAAAGACTGAGTGCATTCATCCTATCCATGCCTCTCATGATTTTTTACACCTCTATAAGATCCCCCTTCAGTCTCCTACGTTCTAAAGAAAAAAGTCTTGGCTTGTCCATCCTCTCCCTATAACTCAGTCCCTGGAGTCCTGGCAGCATCTTTGTAAATTTCTTCTGCAGTCCCCCATTGACACCCATCTATTTGGCCCACCTCATCCATGAGAACCAGGTCTAGCAGTGCCTCCTTTCTTGTTGCACTGGACACATATTGCTGCAGAAAACTTGCCAGAATCTCTTGGCCCTCTCCATCCTTTACACTGCTACCATCCTGGTCTATACTTGGATAATTAAAGTCCCTCGTTATAATGGCACATTGTGCAAAATATTGCACTTTTCACATTGTTTAAAAAAAACAACAGTAATGGAGACTGCCAATCTCTGCGATATTCCCGTGACAACACCCTGACCAATCTGAGTCTACCAGCCAGCTCTGAGAACTGAGATTGACAGTTAACTGACCTTGCTTCATCTTCATGCCAACAGTGACCCAACCATTCAGCACCCTCTTCTCAGTCTGTATAAATTGGTGTGCCCTTTCTTCAAGTCTGTTTCTTGCCTCCTTGTCCTGATGAGCATAAGACAAAACAAAAACTCCAACTTCCCTTCTTTTTGAAATAGACGTGTTTTCTGATTTCACTTCTGAATGACTCCAATTTTAAAATGGTGCTGTCTTCTTCTGGATTCTGCTTCCCAGAATGAATATCTCTATTAACCTGCAAAACCCGATAATTACTCTAAAACACTAAGTCACCCTTAAGCTCAACAGAATATAAGTTTAGGCAACCTGAAGTTAAGTCCCGTAATTTAATTATATAAATCCAGTCATAAACTCTCTGGATCAGCCAGTTTTCTTTCTCTAACCATACGTATACATAACATTAGTAGGCCTCTCCATTAACCCATAGAAATGCACAGAAAGGGGCCACTTGGCCCATCCTTTCCATGCTGAGCCAAAGACACCAAACTCAAACACCCTCGACTCACCTGCTCCGCTGTACCCCACCACTCTGTACTACCCACATATACCCACATAGTTCCATTGGTCTCTGTGTGTTGAACATGCTCCGTGACTGAACTTCCTCAGCCCCCGGCCTAGAGAATTCCAAAGGTCCATTGGCTCCCCCACTCCGGATGACGGATTGCCTCCCAATCTCAGCCCAAAATAGTTGACCCCCCCGCCCCTTGATCTGAAGCTGTATCCCTCTAGTTTTGATCCCCCTGACAGAGCAGTTCCTTGACCATTGACACACACTATGACATATTTCAGATCTGGGAGAAGCTGGCTGGTTGGCTGCAGTTTCGTTTACCATATTGTTGTAAGAGAGTGAGAATCTAGCCCGAGTTCCCATCAGGAACATCTCAAACTTAAGTGCTACATCATTTTCATGGTTCCAATAGGTATTCAGCAGTCATCAGAGTTGAACAGCAGCTCCCTACATGTTGAAGGTAATCAGACTCAGAAGAAATTGTAATTAGACATTGACTGTCGCCACTTAAAGAACAAAATCTCTTTCCAGAATTGGCTTGGCCAAGGCGAGACAAAGTTTACTTTGTGGCCGTGTTTGTAATTTATGCCTGTACCCTGTGTTTCTGTCTCTCGTCAGCGAGAAGAAGCTGAAACCAAGGCTCGAGAGGCAGCAGAGAGACAGCGATTAGAACGGGAAAAGATCATCCACCAGATCGAGCTGGAGCGAATGGAGCGAAAGAAGGTTAGCTCACAGAGTTAGGTCGGTGCATGGAGGGAGGTGGGCTTTAGTTCAACGGAAGACATGAGCAATTCCCCTTAACTGGGCAATTTTCTTTTTGTAGAGAATAGAAGAGATCATGAAAAGAACCAGGCGACGTGATACTGGAGACTCCAAGGTAACCATAGTAAACGTAAACTCCTCCCCCCCGCCCACACATAGTTTCCCTCCTAACTGAGCGTTTTGCCATACTGTTAGGGATGAGTTGGGTGGAATCTGCTGATGAGTACATCCCACTGCTCTGTGAGTCCCCCGTTTGTGTAATTGTTTTGATTCAGTCTCCAAAATATCCAATTTAGGGTCATAAAGTATGAGAGTTTTTACAGCACGGAAAAAGTCTCAATGAGTCCACAACGGTCATCAAACATCCATCTGTCCTAATCCCATTTTCCAGCACTTGGCCCGTAGCCTTGTATGCTGTGGTGTTTCAAATGTTCATCTAAATACTTCGAAAATGCCCTGAGGGTTCCTGCCACCACACCTTTTCAGGCAGTGAGTTCCAGATTACTAACACCCTCTGGGTGAAAAAATGTTTCCTCAAATCTCTTGTAAACCTTCTGCTCCTTACCTTCAACCTGTGCCCCTGGTTATTGACCGCTGTACTAAGGGGAAAGCTTTCTCCCCACCTACCCTGCCTATGCAGCTTAGAAATTTGTACAGCTCAATCAGATTCCCCTCAGCCTTCTCTGCTATAAGAAAAACAATTGCATCTATCTAATCTGTCTTCATAACTGAGGCAACATCCTGGTGTATCTCCTCTGCACCCTCCTAGTGCAATCACATCCTTCCTATTGTGCAGTGACCACAGAACTGCCTATAGTACTCCAGCTGTGACCTAACCAATGTTACTTACAGCTCCATTGTAACCTCCTTGCTCTTGTATTCAATGCCTTGACTAATAAAAGCAAGTATTCCATATACCTCCTTAACCACATTATCTACCTGTCCTGCTACCTTCAAGGATCTATGGACCTGCACACCCAGATCCCTCTAATCCTCTGTACTTCCTATGGTCCTACCATTTCATACTCCCTTACCTTGTTAGCCATCCTAACATGCATCAACTCACACCTTTCAGGATTAAATTCCATTTGCCACTTCTGCCATCTGACCAATCCATCTTTATTGTCCTGTATTCTCAGGCTTTCCTCCCCATTATTTAGCACAACATTACTTTTCATGTCATCTGTGAACTCATAGATCAAGCCTCCTAGCTTCATGCCTGGATCATTAATGCATACCGCAATCAATAAGGGACACACAGCATTGTACCCTGCGGTATTAACAAAAGGGAAAGTCACCAGCATCTCAGGGGGCTGCTTCCAATTTAGAGAGAGATGACCGTTAGTAAGTTTAACCTGAGGGTCACCACGCCTCAGGTGAGGGGAGGGATGGAGAAGGAGAGTCCTTTAATGGTTAACCTTAGCCACAGTGGGAATTGAACCCATGCTGTTGGTGTCACTGTATGTTACAGACCAGCCATCTGAGCTATTCAGCCCCCATTCTGTAGTGCAGCTTGCCAAATGGCTTTTGTACCTCTATCCGGAATAAAAGATTCTGTCCATGCTTGTTTAGATGAACACAGAATGATCCATTGATTGTAAAACAAAACTCATTCTTAAAAACAAGTGGCAAAACTGGATAGCATCTAGACTCCATAGTCTGGAATTGGAAATATATCCCCTTTCAATCCCGAATTAGACACACACACACAACGAAGATTCTGCAGAGATGATATTTTTAAAGGACAATAGAAAAGCCTTGTAGGCCGATGGTCTGGAAAACAAAAAGTGGAATTTGTTGAATCCTTGTTGACGAAATGGAACTGCTGACTGCTCTAAACCAGTGGAATATTTCCTAAACAAGCTTCAGTTCGGTTAGAATTCCAGCTGGTTCCAGGGCTTTAGAGAATGGTTGTGCTTCAGCTTTCCAGGGTTTACAAGATAACCAAAATACTGAGAGGTGGAAGCTTAATCAAAGTCTCAAGTACTTCGACCAAGAGAAGGACAGAGATACTCATAGCCTTTGGAGATTTGCTTCCTTGTATCTCCATAGGTTTGTGAAAACAGAAAACAATCCAGAAGGGTTGCTGGGCAACCATCAGCTTAGTGTCTTCCAAAGCCAATTTTTCCATCAATTAAGGACAGTAAACTGAGTATTTTATCTCCTTAAAAGCTTTGCTTGGCTTTGTTCCAAAGTCACATGACTTTCTCCCATAAGAAGGTGGATTACAGCTCACATTACACTGACCTCATTTCCAGGAAACCCATTTTATTCGAGAAGACAGTTCAATATCTTCAAGTTATTCGCATGAACAATAGCTAAAGATAGACTGTCGCAGCAATATTGTAATATGAGAATATGTGAATCAAGAATAGGAAGGCCAGGGACTGTTTGTCTGTGACACTGTCTCCACCCACATACAGAGTCACTCTGTGTTTCCAAGTAATACAGGAAATTGCACTGGGCAAGAAAGATATTCACATTAATTTATTTTAAAGCCTATATTAAGGTCGAGGCAACTCGATGTGGGCCCACATGTTCTGGAGTTGGAGACCCATCTTTACCAGCCACCTGAGCCCATCAGAGGCATCCGCTCCCCAACCCCCACCCCTTCCATTTGCCCATTTTGTTCATTTGTTGTTATTTTCTGAAGATTACTTAAAGCTTTGAAGAGCTTTTCCAAGTGTGTGCTTCCCGCGACACCATCTTTGAGACTGGCATTCGTCTGCTGTCGCTCACCAATGACATCAGCTTTTTCTCTGAGCGTGTGCAGTCTTTGCCCCACGTACAGTTGGGACGGAGATTGCAGAGATGCTGCAGTGTGACCCAGGCAGGCTGAGTGAGTGGGCAAATACAGTGGGCAGATGCGGTACAACGTGGGCAAATGTGAAGTTATCCACTTTGGGAGGGTGGACTATTATCTGAATGGAGACAGGTTGGGAAAGGGAGAGATGTTGTGAGAGCTGGGTGTCCTTGTACACATGTCACTGAAAGTAAGGTGCAGTAGATGGTGAAGAAGCTAACTGCTATTTGAGAGGATTTGAGTCCAGGAGCAGGGATGTCTTGCTTCATTTTTGCCAGGCCCTGGTGAAACCATACTGGAGTACTGTATGCAGCTTGGGTTTCCTTACCTGAGGAAGGATGTTCTGGCGATAGAGGGAGTGGAGCGAAAGTTTACCAGACTGATTCCTGGGATGGCAGGACTGGTGTATGAAGGGAGACTGGATTGGTTAGGATTATATTCACTGGAGTTCAGAAGAATGAAGGGGGCAATCTCATAAAATTCTCACAGGACTAGACAGGATAAATGCTGGGAGGATATTCCCGATTACCAGGACGTACAGAATTGGGGGACTCACAGTTTATTGATGCGGGGTAGACCATCAGAGCTGCCAAGAGGCGAGACCAAATGAAGCTGGAGACCCAGACAAACCACACGGACACCCATCGTTTGGGGCAAGGCTTACACAACGTAACGGGCTACAAAGTGAAGTTAAACAGAATCATGGGCAACATTACATCCTTACCCAACGAGCTCGATGTATTCCACACTCACTTTGAACAGAAGGTCAGTGAAATGATGTCACCTATCCCAGCAGCCCTGGACCCATGGTCACTGCCACTGACATTAGATCGGCCTCTTGACAGCAAACCCACAGGAAGTGACTGGCCCACATGGAGTCCCCAGCGTGCGCTCAGATTTTGTCCTTATGAAGTCCCCACCTGCTTCAAGAAGGCCACTGTCATTCTGGTGCCAAAAAAAAATCATGCCGCCTGCCTCAATGACAACCGCCCAGTGGCTCTGACATCTGTCATTATGAAGTGCTTTGAGAGGTTAGTCATTGCTCACATCAACTCCAGCCTCCCAGATTGCCTGGATCCACTACAGTTCGCCTACCATTCGGTCCACGACAGATGCCATCTCCCTGGCCCTACACTGAAACATCTGGATAACAAGGATACCTACATCGTGCTCCTACTTATGGACTACAGTTTCGAATTCAACACCATAATTCCAAACAAACTCATCTCCAAACCTAAGTCTTGATTCCCTCTCTATACCTGGACTTGTAGACCACAATAAGTAAAAATAGACGACAACACCTTCTCCACTACAATTGTAGACACTGGTGCCCAGCAGGGCTGCGTACTTAGGCCCCCCACTATACTCCGCATGCACGCACAAGTGTGTGGTCAAATTCCACCCCAGCTCCGTTTATAAGTTTGCTGACAGCACCACCATTGCAGGTCGGATCTCAAACAACAAAGAAGGAATACAGGAAAGCGATAGATGGCATGGTGTAAAAAAACTATAATCCCTTAATCAGCTTCTGCAAAACAAAGGAGCTGGTCATTGACGTCAGGAAGCAGAGTCTGTATCAGTTAGAGATGGTCAAGTTCCAGGGAGTGATGAACCTGTACTGGTCCACCCATGTTGACATGACAGTCAAGAAAACGCGTCAATGTCTCTACATCCTCAGGAGGCTAAGGAAATTCGGCATGTCCACAAGGTCTCTTACCACTTTTTGTAGATGCACCATAGAAAGCATTCGGATGCATCACAGAGTTGTTTGGCAACTTCTTTTCCCAAGACTGCAAGAAACTACAGAGAGTTGTGAACACAGTCCGTCACACAAACCAGCCTTCCATCCATTGACTCCATCTGTACGTCCCACTGCCTCAGGAAAGCAGCCAACATAACCAAAGACCCCTCCCACCCCAGTTATACTCTCTTCCACCGCCTTCTGTCGAGCAGAATATACAGATGTTTGAATACATGTACAATAGATTCAATAACAGCTTCTTCGCTGCTGTTATCAGACATTTGAACAAACATCTCAAATGTTCCCTCTCTCTCTCTCTCTCTGCACCATCTCTGTGGCTGTAAAACTGTACTCTGCAGTCTGTTCTGCTGCCCTGATGCACTTTGTATGGTGTGATCTGCCTGTATAGCATGCAAAACCACACTTTTCACTGTATCATAGTACGTGTGACAACAATAAATCAAATCGAATTTAGGACTGAGATGAGAAGAAATTTCTTCACCCCGAGAGTGGTGAACTTGTGGAATTCTCTGCCACAGAGAGCGGTTGAGGTCAAAACATTGAAGGTTTTAAGGAGGGAGATAGATATCGTTCTTGGGACTAAAGGGATCGAAAGTTACGGGGTGAAGGCGGGAACACGGTGTGAGTTGGATGATCGTATGGTGGAACACAGTTGAAAGGCCGAATGGCCTACTCCTGCTCCTATTTTCCGTTATAGGAATCCCAGGTTCTCCCAGTGCTCCTTTCCCCGGCTTTCCCCTCTTTGTGTCCAGTCATTGGTTCAATCCTGTTGAAGCAATGCGCAAGGTTCCTGCATTACAACAGGGACCACATTTCTAAAGTACTTTGTTGACTTGGGATGTCCTGAGGTTGTGCACGGCACTATATAACTACAGGTGATTTCTTTGTGTCTGTGTGTGTGTCTGTGTGTGTGTGTGTGTTTCTGTCTGCTGTGTTTAACGTTCTGACTGTTGCATTTTCCAGAAAGATGAAATCAAAGCAGAAATCCATCCTGCCGGGAACGAGGAGAAACAGCTTCAAACCCCAGTCTCTGTGGAAAAAGGTCGGCAATTTCTTCAGATTCGCAGGCCCCGCTGTTGTGCTAATTTTGAATGAAGCTGGTGGTAGGCAGCAGGATTCCCCCACATTTAGAGTGGCACGGTGGCACCATGGTTAGCACCGCTGCCTCACAGCACCAGGGACCCAGGTTTGATCCCCCCTCAGGCGACTGTCTGTGTGGAGTTTGCACATTCTCCCTGTGTCTGCATGCGTTTCCTCCGGGTGCTCCGGTTTCCTCCCTCAGTGCAGGCTAGGTAGATTAGTCATGGGAATTGCAGGGTTACAGGGAGGAATGTAGAGGGGTACGTCTGAGTGGGATGCTTTTCGGGGAGTTAGTCCGGACTCAATGGGCCAAATGGCCTGTTTCCACGCTGTAGGGACTCTATGATCCAAACCGATGTTGTGATACACAAGAGACCAGTGGACAGCATTGTCAGCTGAAGTCTGAGATGTCTGTGTAGAAAGTTACAATGCACATTGGTTTGTGTCACTTTTTAAACTGTTAATTGTTGGCCTATTGTTAATACAGGGAACATCCATCTCCAAATACACCTCATGTTTCTATTCACCAGTCAAATCCTATGCCTGCTAGGAATCTGAAAGAAAACCAGGAAATGCTAGAGAAACTCAGCAGGTCAGGCAGCATCTGTGGAGAGACAAGCAGAGTTAACATTTCAGCATGATTGTTCTCGGAACTTTGAATGGAAGTTCTGAACTTTTCTGGTCCTGTGTCCATTGGATGGGACCAGGTGCAAACCTCGGAAATCTCAAGGTGGACGAGCTCCCTGATCTGTTCCCGCTTCCGAGCGAGATTGAAACCTGCAAAATGTGCCAACATCTGGGCGATCGCAGAATTGTTACTGTGCAGTAGGAAGCCTTCTGCCCCGTTGCATCTGCACAAGCATTCTGAATTCACACTCTGATTTTGTGCCAATCTTCTGCCTTTTCCCCATATCGCTGCATGTCATCTCTAATCAAATAGCCATCCAATACCCTCCTGAATGCTTCAACTGAACCTGCAACCACCACATTTCCAGGAAGCACATTCCAGACCCTTCTCTTGCAAATGACCTTACATCTGTGCCCTCTGGTTCTTGATCCTTTTACAAGTGAGAACAGTTTCTCACTAGAGGCTCTGTCCAGTTCAGTCATAATTTTGTTAACTTCTATCAAATCTCCTCTTAGCCTTCTCCTCTCTAGGGAAAATAGACCCAACTTCTCCAATCTGTGCTCCTAACTGAAGTTTCTCATTCCTGGAACCATTTTTGGAAACTTCTTCTGCACTCTCTCTAATGCGTTTCTATCTTCCTATAATGTGGTGCCTGCAAGTGAGCACAATAGTCTGGCTAAGGTCTAAACAACATCCTGTATAAGTTCAACATCATCTCTCTGCTTTGGGACTCTCTGCTGCTATTGATAAAGCAAAGAGCACAGCGTGCTTTATTAACTACCTTTTCCACATGCCCTGCCTCTTCTAGTGATTGACAATATTGAGGAATATTCAGCTCATTAATGTTGTTTCCTCTTTGCTCTGATTGGCGTCAGCTTTGCTGACTGTTTCCATCATTTTGTGTTTTTTATTTCCACAACTCTTATTGTTGCATTTTGCAAATTGTTCCAATGTAGATGAGGATGATCTTGTCAGACACCAGGACTGTAGAAAAAAAAATCAGACAGTGAGTAATTTATGTGTTATATTTTGTCTCACTCTTAAAGGATAATTCTGTGTAATATTTTATTGGCTCTTTCCCAGGACTGTTTCTGTTGATGATCGCCCTGATTGCAAAGTCTCAAATTACAGCAGAGGAATGGTGGTGATTTATTCTCTGTTCCGCACTACACTCAGTTCCTAATTCTGGAGTCACTTTTCAGCCTCACTCGTCCTGCTAATGTGAGATTCTTAGCTGAATGTGAGGTTCTCAGGATTTAGAAACAATGAGACAGACCAGAATATGACAACAACTTCTTTCATAACGTCATAGACGTTTACAGTGTGGAAAGAGGTCCTTTGGCTCATCCATCTATTCTAATCCCATTTTCCAGCACCTGGCCCTTGTATGCTATGGTGTTTCAAATGCTCATCTAAATACTTCGAAAATGTCCTGAGGTTTCCTGCCACCACCTTTTCAGGCAGTGAGTTCCAGATTCCTACCACCCTCTGGGTGAAAAAAAATGTTTCTTCAATTTCCCTCTAAATGTCCTGCTCCTTACCTTAAACCTGTGCCCCTGGTTATTGACCCCTCTATTAAGGGAAAATGTTTCTCCCTATCTACCTGTCTATGCAGCTTAGAACTTTGTACTGCTCAATCAGATCTCTCTTAGCCTTCTCTACTCTAAGGAAAACAAACCCAGTCTATCTAGTCTCCCCTCATCGCTGAATCAGTCCATCTTGGTGAATCTCCTGTGCACCCTCTCCCAATGCAATCACATCCTTCCTACAGTGCAGTGACCAGAACTGTTAACATTTCAGAGGCCCGTTCAAAAGTATGATAACAGTGGGGAAGAAGCTGCTCTGGAATCTGTTTGTACATGCATTCAAACTTTTATACCTTCTGCCAGACAGACGAGAGTATAACCGGGGTCAGAGGGGTCTTTGATTATGATTGGTGGCTTTCCCGAAACCATTTCCACTCAGGAACCAGATTGAAGAGAATCAGCAAAAGAACTGAAGGTGGAGATGAGTTTTTTTTTTAACATGGTGAGTGTGTAGAAGAATGAGAGGAGACCTCATTGGAAAATACAAGATTCTCAGGGGACTTGACAGGGTAGATGCAGAAAAGGGGATGTTTCCTCTTCTGGGAGAGTCTAGGACCAGACGGCATAATCTCAGAATAAGGGGTCACACGTTGAAGTCAGAGATGAGGAGGAATTTCTTCTCATAGGGTAGTGAGTCTGTCGAATTCTTTACCACAGAGGGCCATAGAGGCTGGGACATTAAATATATTCAAGCCTGAGATAGACATATTTTTAATCATTAAAGGAATGGAGGATTATGGAGAAAATGCAGGAAAGTGGAAATGAGGATTATTGGATCAGCCATGACCTTATTGAATGGCAGAGCAGACTCGATGGACTGAATGGCCTAATTCTATTCCTATGCCTTATGGCCTACTGAATACCACTGTAGGGTAGGGTGGTGATGAGTGATGGGTAAAAGTGACAGAGGGCCCATGTTGAAATCTGTACCTGTTCCATTCTAGGTTTGGATGGAAAGCAGCAGGAGGAGGTACCCTGTGCTCAGGCTGAGGCTGAGATTGTGCCAGGGCTGGAGGTGGTCACTGGGAACGAGCAAACGGACAATGTGGATGAGCAACCAAACAGTGCAGACGAGTCGACAGACGAACCACAGTCCATGGATGTGAGGTAGGCCGAGCTATCAAACACTTACCTTCAGTCCAGGAGGGAACCACTGTAAATGGTGTGGGCGTGCATCGGAAATTTATTTCTGGAACTGATGTTCTCTGGTAATTTAATATAATAGCTTTCACTGATACCCATTGCCAAATCACTTCTCACATCCTGAGTACTCCAGGACCAGGAGCACCAAACCAAGGACTAAAGGTTTAAGTCCCAACTGTGGTGAAGTGAGGTTTTTTGTTTTCAAGAATGAGTTGGATACAGTTCTTAGAGCTAAAGTGATCAAAGGGTATGGGGAGAAAGCGGGAACTGGGGATTGATTGGATGGTCAGCTGTGATCATATTGAATGACAGAGCAGGCTTGAAGGGCTGAATGGCCTACTCCTGCTCCTATTTTCTATGTAACCTGTTGGTGACGCAAAGCACTCAGCGATGGTCCCAAGTTTCACCGCAGAGGTTGAGCTGCCATAAGGATAGATTTAAGTAGTTGGGGCTGTTCTCCACTAGAGAGTAGAAGGCTGAAAGAAGATTTGAGAGAGGGTTTCGAAGTCATGAGCGACCAGACACGGAAAAGCTGTTCCTGCTTTGTAAATGAAAGAACAAGAGGGCATAGATTTCAAGTGATGTGCCAATGCTTCCTCCAAACCTGGGTTTGATTCCACCCTCAAGTGATTAACCGTGTGGATTTTGCACATTCTCCTCGTGTCTGCGTGGGTTTCCACTAGGTGCTCTGGTTTCATTCCATAGTCTAAAGATTGTGCAGGTTAGGGTGGATTGGCCATGCTAAATTGTCCTGTAGTGCCAGAGATGTGCAGGCTAGGTGGGTTAGCCATGGGAAATGCAGGGTTACAGGGATAGGGTAGGGGGGTTGGGTCTGTGTGGGATGCTCTCCGGAGGGTTGGTGTGGACTCGATAGCCTGCTTCCACACGGTAGGGATTCTATGGTTCTTGGTTGTGTGAATGGATTGATTATTTTTTCTTTAGTGAACAAATAGATGTCGACCTTTCCGCGGAGAGGAAGATGCATTTGCTGCAGACAATGACAGTGTAGAATTTGAAAGGAGCTGTTAGGCATCAGGGCCAGTGAGACCCTTTCTCTCTGCTGCACGGCCAAGTGTAACGTCTTCATCAGGGTTTCGAGGGGAGCATCCCACATCAAAGCATTTTGCCAAGTGAAGGACATCTAGCTCATCACAAACAGACACAAACGCATGTACGCACACACGTACGTATGCACACACATGTACACACACACACGTACATACACACACACACACACATACATACATACACAAATGTGTACACGCGCGCACACATGCATACACACACACACACAGATGCACGCACAGACACAGAGTGAGAGATACTCAAAAACATGACACACTGTCCACTGTCTGACGCATCCCCTTCCAGCAATTATAGATCACACTCACTAATTGGCTCGAGCCTTCTCTAAACAAGCAGCAAATCAGTATTTTGTATTCATTGAGGGGGTATGGGCATCGCTGGTTGAGACAGCATTTATTGCCTGTCCCTAGTTGAGAAGGTGGTGGTGAGCTGTTCCAATGCGCTACAACACATCTCTGAAGAAGGTGAACCTAGGTCTTCCAGCTTAGATAGAGACCCTACCACTATGCCTCAAGAGACCTTTCACAACGTTGCGCTGTAGGTTGAGTGTACAAACCCATTTATACTGAATTCTTTTCTCTTGTATTGAACTCATGTCTGGAATGAAAACGAATTGTCAGGGATTATCCACATGGAGGAGACAGTGACCTGTCAAAGTGGGCTGCTCCATTTCATTTTGCCATATTTGTGTTTCTTAGCCCCATGTCAAAAGACGACGGCATCTCCATTCCTGAGTTCTCGCCGCTCAATGAGGTGAGCCACGTTGTTGAGCTGGAGGAGGAGCAGCAGAATGGACCAGCTGATGCTCAGGCTGTCGAGGACCTCATTGACCTGACCGTCCAGTCAACCTACACCCAGCTATCCTGTGACAAGATGACCTTGGATGACTGCAACAAGAACTTGATCGAAGAGCGATGCCTTTCAACGGAGAATCCTCTTATCACATCCCTGACTACATCTGTGGACGAAACCCATATACAACCATCTGCAGGTAACTTCTACCATTCCATTAGGAGTTGGGGTCATGTGGAATCTAAAGAGCAGAATTGGTTAATTCCTCAACTCAGTGTGGATGGTCACATAATCGACATTGTCATATGTCCCTGTTGGATGGGGTTTTGATTTTATTCATTTGTAGGACGTGGGCACGTAGGCTGGGCATTAATTGCTGTCCCTAATTTCCTGCACAAGGTAGTGGTGAGCTGAATAATTGAACCATTATAGTCCACGTGCTGTGGGTTGACCCACAATGCCCTTAGGGAGGGAATTCCAGCATTTTGACCCAGCGACAGTGAAGGAACAGCGATATACTTCCAAGTCAGGAGGGTGAGGGGAACTTGAAAGTTCTGGTGTTCTCATGTATCTGCTGCGCTTGTCCTTCTAGATGGTAGTGGTCATGGGTTTGGAAGGTGCTATAAGATATCAAAACAAACAGTCACAAGACTGCTGTAGGTACAGACAGTATGCCTATATCAGAACCCCTCCAAACAAAGGATTCCTGGATCCCAACTGTCCCAGAACCTGTAGACCAAGAAGTGATGACTTCTGTCACTAACCAGAGTGCGAGACAGCCACCATAGATACATGACTTTCCATGTAGGACCTTCGGCAGTGAAAGTCAACATTGGACTGATTGTCCTGACAGTCTCCTGTTTGGGTGTTAACGATTATCACACTGGGGACTACATAGTGTATAAGAGCCAAACACAGAAGTTGCTGGAAAAGCTCAGCAGGTCTGGCAGCATCTGTGAAGAGAAATCAGAGTTAATGTTTTGCGTCCAGTGACCCTTCCTCAGAGCTAAGGTAGAACTGAGCTCAGAAGTGTACAAGAGGATAGTGCATTGTAATCTGTCCAGTCCAGAATGCCTGGGATTGAGGCATCTCTGGATTATTGACTAACATTAGAATGTATCATGTGTTGTGTGAACAGGATCTAAGTATGTACTTTGGATATAACATAGTGGCACAACGTTGTAAAACAGTAATAAATGGTTTTATTTGTCCGAAGGAATCAAAGGTCAAGGGGAAAAGGCAGGAAAGTGGGGTTGAGCATGATCAGATTAGCCATGAATGGTGGAGCTGACTCGATGGGCTGAATGGCTTACTTCTGCTCCAGTGTCCTATGGCCTCAAATACTGCAGCTTCCATGTCACACCATACTAAAACAATGATAAAACGGGGACAGCTGGTTTAAGGTGACTCAGAATGTACATGGCCAGTAGTCCGCTATGGGCAGTGGGGTGGGGATGGGGGTGTTAATCATTTCCTAAATATTCATTACAAAAAGCTGAAAGCAGTTTTATTTTCCAGAAAGACTGGCATCGTACCATCACGGCAAAGACTTTTAGTTTGGATTCAGACCTGATTAGCTCTTTCTCCTTTCTCCATTGTCGTTTCTCTCTCATAAAGCCATGGAGTCATACAGCATGGAAACAGACCCTTCGGTCCAACCAGTCCATAATCCAAAACTAAACTAGTCCTACTTGCCTAAGCTTGGCTCATATCCCTCCTAACATTTCTAATTCATGTACTTACCCAAATGTCTTTTGAACATTGTAACTGTACCTACATCTACCACTTCCTCTGGAAGTTCATTTTATACACAAACCACTCTCTGTGTAAAAAAAAAATTGCCCAGACGTCTTTTTAAAATCTTTTTTCTTTCACCTTAAAAATATAACACCTAGCCTTGAAATGGAGAAGTCACCTGTCATTCACTCCTCATGATTTTATAAACATCTGTAAGGTCATACCTCCACCTCCTATGTTCCAGTGAAACAAATCCCAGTCTATCCAGCCTCTCCCTATAACCCAAACCCTCCATTCCCGGCAACATCCTGGTAAATCTCTTGTGAACCCTCTCCTGCTTGATAACATCCTTCCTAAAACAGGGTTACCAGAACTGGACACAGTATTCCAGAAGAGGCTTCACCAGTGTCTTGAACAACCTCAAAATGACATCCCAATTCCGGTACTCAAAAGTCTGAGCAATGAAGGCAAGTGTGCTAAACACCTTCTTAAGCACGCTGTCTATGTGTGATGCAAACTTCAAAGAATTATGTACCTGAACCCCTAGGTCTCTCTGTTCTACAACATCATTCAAGGCGTTACTTTTAATTGTATAAATCCTGAACTTGTTTGTTTTACCAAAAACCTCTCCTGCAGGCTTCTAAGTAAAACTGTCAATGCCTGGTAATCTGACCTTCAGTCAGAGCAGAGACCTTAGAACCACATTCACTGTCATGTGGTGTTCGGCCCTGCAACTAGAGAGAGCTGCACGGGCCCACTCAAAGAATATTCCAGACAATGGAGGTTTCCAGATTTTGGATTTCTGGACTGGAGAGTTTCAGTGAATCAGATTGTTCTATTGCCCCATGTAGGGGCCTAATACAGATACTCCAGCATGTTGCCCTTTCATGGGGCATTGTGGGAGATCAGCATGACATTGTTTACATGGAAGCACAATTTTGAGCATCAGGAACCATTGGACACTCTGTATAAGCCTCCTCATTGAACCTAATCAATGATCATGAGGTGTAGTCTTCATGTGCAGTGTGAATCAGAGCTAGTTTATAACTGGCCACCGCAATCTCCAGAGATGGTCGATAAATGCCACTCAAACCAGCAAAGCCCAACACCTTTGTCCAATAAATAATAGAATCCTTACAAATGGGGAAGAAGGTCATTTGGCACATCGAGTCCACATTGACCCTCCAAAAAGCATCCTACCCAGACCCACTTCCCCACTTCATTCCTGTAACCCCACATTTCCCATGGCTAATCCATTTAGCCTGTGCATTCCTGAACACTACGGGGCAATTTAGCATGGCCAACCCACCTAACCTGCACATCTTTGGACTGTGGGAGGAAACCAGAGCACCCAGCGGAAATGGGGAGAATGTGCAAATTCCACATACTCGGCACGAGGTGGAATCGAACCAGGGTCTCTGGCGTGGTGAGGCAGCAGTGCTAACCACTGAACAGCCCACGCCACAAATAATGAAATTCATTTGCCTCTGGTTCCTCTCCCTCTCTAATGTAACACCCAGATTCTCTGGATGAACTGTTTTCATAACCTCAGTCCTATGACCCTCTGTAACTGCCTGCATTATGGGAACATCCCTCGTTTCCCCCTCACCCTCCACTCGGCTCACCTGCACAAGAGTATTCTCCCCTCACCCCACCTGAATTATTGCAATGTACGGGGTAGGGGGATTGATAAGGGTGAGAGGGGTCAGGCGTATGGAGCAGAGTGAGAGAGAAGGGGTGCAGTGTCTAGGATACAGTGTCCAGTAGCAGGGTATAAGGATGAGGTAAGGGGAGCAGTGCTCTGGTACAAGGGCTAATATTGTGAGGCAAGGGGGGCAATTTCAGAGGTATGGGGTGGTGTAGAATGAAGGGAAAGGGTGCTGTGTCAGCAAAAATGAGGAGTGAGGATGGGGGAGAGTTGGCAGTGTGGGTGATATGAGGGAAAGGGTGAGGGGAGATTGCAGAATGTGGCTTTATGAGGGACAGGGTCAGTGTGGGTATATGGGCTGGTCAGTGTGAGTATAATGAGGGGTGGTCAGTGTGGGTATATGAGGGATGGGGTCAGTGTGGGTATATGGGGTAGTCAGTGTGGGTATAATGGGGGTGGTCAGTGTGGGTACATGAGGGACGGGGTCAGTGTGGGTATATGGGGTGGTCAGTGTGGGTATATGAGGGGCAGAGTCAGTGTGGATATATGAGGGACAGGGTCATTGTGGGTATATGGCAGGGGTCAATATGAGTATATGAGGGCGTGTCAGTGTGGGTATATGGCGGGGTCAATGTGGGTATATGAGGGAGGTTCAGTGTGGGTATATGAGGGGCAGGGGCAGTATGGGTATTTGAGGTACAGCGTCAGTGTGGGTATATGGGGTGTGGTCAGTGTGGGTATATGAAGGGGTCAGTGTGGGTATAAAGGGGGGTGGTCAGTGTTGGTATATGAGGAACGGGGTCAGTGTGGGTATATGGGATGTCAGTGTGCGTATATGGGGTGGTCATTGTGGGTATATGGGGGGATTAGTGTGGGTATACAAGGGTGTCAGTGTGGGTATATGGGGGAGGTCAGTGTGGGTATATGAGCGGGGGTCAGTGTGGGTATGTGAGGGGGGTGTTCAGTGTGGGTATATGAGGGCTGAGAGCTGTACTTCAGAGCTGCCAGCTCCATTATAGCACTCCGCCAGTCTAGAAACTGGAGACCTTAAAAGTCAAATCTTCAGACTGTGATGATACCGGTGGGGGGCGACATGGCTTCATTTACTCGGCTGCCTGATTTAAGTTGGTGTCAGGGCTGGGGTCATGAGATACGGATAGCTCTGTTCGTTCATTATCCATACAGGAATGGAAATTGTACCCAAAGCTCCAGCTCTGGTCTCTAAAACCACTGCACAACAAGGATCTTATTCAAAAACATGTTGCAAGATGCTGACTTGCTGTGTTCCTCTAGCTCCACACTGTGTTGCAGCAATCCTGCATGGTCGCCCCATAACTTAAAGGTCACTGCCTTATTGGGAGCTTTTGTTTCTGTAATATCAATCTGGTATCTCCGTGTTATTAGCATTGCCTCTGTCATCCCCAGGTGAAAATTCTTAAAAATACCATGTTAACGGAATATCAACAGGGGGAAGGAAATATTTTCTCTGATGCGGAATCCAGAACAGTTGATAGAAAAGTGGTGAGGTTAGGGAGGGGTGTCGGGGGAAGAGATCTGAAAATTAGCCATTTAGGAGTGAAATCAGGATGGACCTTTGCACACGTTACGGGCCAGACCAGACCTTCTCAAAATATATTAAGAAGGTAGCCTAGACTCTAACTTCTTCTTACTTTAAATATAAATGTGAGGTGCTGTGTTCCAGATGCAATTCAATTGGTCATACTACTTGACGTTAAGAAAATTTATTCAAACACTGTTCTTAAAATACAACAAAAGAAAGAAGAACTTGGAATAACTTAACTCTATTGTAAAACTTAACAGATTAATATGTTGTTTTACTACTAAACAGTAACTGTTGCCAGTAATAGTAACATCCCATAAACACACCTTTGGCAAAAGGCAAATTTAGAAAACAGATTGTCTCACACGCAACTCTAGCAGCCCAGGAGGAAAACATCCAGAAAAAACTGAGAGGGAGTAGCAGCCAGGAGAGATTCACTGCCTTCCAACCCTTCTGAGACCCAGGCACCAACTGCTGCCGAATAAACTAAAAGTCCTGGTTCTGTGAGAGCTCAACCTCACCCATTCAGGCTGCTTCTATTGTTCCAAGGCCTCACAAGCTGTTTACTCAAGTGGTTTTGGTAGACTGTTCTACACCTCTGCCTTAAAACCTCTCCTCAAAAAAAACAAGAACAAAGTAACCTTTTAAAGCCACAACTATCCAGAGAAGGCTCTTTCCCATGAAGCTATGACTGTAGATGCTGGGGTGTCAATTCAAGACCAGCATTGCTAAGATTTTTGTTGTGTAAGCCAATCAAGAAGTGGAATTGATGTGCAGAAGATTAGCTAGGATCTGATTGAATGGTTGGATAGGCTCGAGGGGCTGAATAGCCTCATCTTCATTCTGCGTTTTCATTGGATGTTAATCTGAAGTATGCGGATTTGAATGAATTTTAATAGGAAGGAACATTTCTTAATTTTTTATATCTTTTCAGGACAAAGCAATCACATCTCTTTTCTCCAGATACGGTGCAGAAATGTTATTGTATCCTCAAAGCTGACAAAGTTACATTTGTCCTTTCCTAGAGTTCTGAACACATAGATGCAGGGGCGCAAAAGACTTGGCTTCAATCCGTCCAGCAGTACTATGATTTTGAAGACTGCGCTACTTTAAGAAGATTCATGTAGCCTTCATAGATATCGTGGTATAACTAACAGTGATCCTTCAAGCAGCAGTTCAAATCATCCATTTAAATGCAAGTCTGTCTTTTTTACACATGTAATTCTGCAAATCTTCTCCCTGGCCAGAGCGGTCAGCAAGAGCAACAAACCGAAGTATCATTCATCCTGCAATTAAATAACCACTATAGAAGCTCACTCACATTTACTGTGTTAATAATTTATAGTAATCCCTCCATCATGGTGAACTATTATCCACACTGTTAAGATCAATGTGAATCTCGACGATATTTACTTCGCTTCTGCTGGCTTCTCAAATTTTCTCTTCTAAAAAGAAAAGGAAGTTGATATTGAAACTGAGTGAGTGAATTTCCCTGGAGAGGTACTGGTTTAATTGCACTATGTATGAATCTTGCAGTGATGCACAGTATGGATTAGGGGACATTGTAATGTGTTTTAGAAAACTCAGGTATTCTTTCATGGTTACTGAATGTTCATTTTGAAGCAGATGTTAAAAATGTTTTATTATGATTCTCAAAGCATTTATTGCATCATATTTAATTATTGTTTTTATAAATTAATTGTTTTCATATCTGAAAACCGGAACCTCCTGATTTTTATGGTAAAATGGAATTGTGAAATTCTTGCCATCTTTAATTGCCAGAATAGTATTGAGTGCAGTGTTATATTTGGTTTATTGCTATCAACAGACTTTTGAGATCAAACATCCTTAAAATATGACAATATCGTGCCTCTAAAGAAAGTACCACATTAACCAAAAGCACCTTTTGCTGCAATTTATCACGTGGAAATGTTTTATTTTGTAAAGGTTAGCCATCAGTTGTGAGGAATCAGACTTTGCAAGCCTGCATTTAAAGATTGGCTACACACCCTGACCCTATGTACTGAAGGGATATATATCGTCAATGTGCGTGGAGATTTCTCTCAAAGTGTAACATGCCTTGCAGTTTTTGTGTCATTACTTAAAATACCAAGTTTCCCTTGCATCTCAAAACCAGCTCCAGGTTTAATCTGCAGACGGGAGGAATAAATGCTACTGTACTGATGGAAAATATTGACATTAGTGGAAATAATTTCACAAAGGCTTGCAATCTTTACATAATTTTCAGTTGCATCTCACCACTGCAACGAGCTTTGCAAAATGGCAAATACAGTCAAATATAAAACAATGCAAAAGGATGTCTTTGCAAGAGCTCTCATTTCCTTAAGCATTGTGCTTTGAAAGTAACTTACATGATTACTGGTAAAGACAACAGTTGGGACACTTTGCACTGTCTGTGGTTCAAGCAGCTTGTACCAACCCAAAGGGAATGACAGTCGAGTTAAAATACACCCGGCATCAATTGGACTGTATAATAAATGATGCAGGTTTGTTAATCCAGTAATGTATTCTTGAATGGTAATCAATCCTCATGGATGTAAATTAAGTTACCAACACCCCAAAGTGTCCAGAAATTAATCTCCTTGGCATGACTGTGAGCAAACGTCAAATTATGGGGATGTGTCAAATCTTGTGGCTCCTCCTTCGTTCTTTTTGGAACCATCCGTGACAGAAACGTTAGAAATGTGGAATAGACGGTTTGACTCAAGCAGCTTGAAGCAACAGGGCTACCAGAGTCGACAACGCGAGGTCCAAAACCTTCAGTCAAAGCAGTTCGACAACCCCAGGAAAGTACCTCACCTCCCTCACATTGGTTTCCACTGGAGAGGTTATACTTGTGTGTTGAAATCACAGCGACTGGCAGTCTCACTATTTGGTTGTGGGTAAGCTCCCAGGTCCTCTCCGTTCTTTCCTTGCATTCTCTCTGTGTCTGCGTGGGTTTCCTCTGGGTGCTCCGGTTTCCTCCCACAGTCCAAAGATGTGCAGGTTAGGGTGGATTGGCCATGCTAAATTTCTCCTAGTGTCCAGGGGTGTGTAAGTTAGGTGGATTAGACATGGGAAATGCAGGGTTACAGGGAAAAGGGTAGGGAGTTGGGTCTGGGTGGGATGCTCTTCAGAGGGGCGGTGTACAACTTGTTGGGCCGAATGGCCTGTTTCCACGCTAGGGATTCACTTTTTGCTGCAAAATCTGTGTGATGACGGTTATAGAATCCCTACAGTGTGGAAGCAGACCATTCAGCCCATTGATTCCACACCAACCCTCCAACGAGCATCCCGCCCAGATCCACCCACTACCCTGTAACCCTGCATTTCCCTTGATTAACCTGCCTAGCCTGCACATCCCCAGACACTACAGGCAATTTAGCCTGACCGATCCACCTAATCTGCACATTTTGGGACTGTGGGAGGAAACCCACGCAGACACAGGGAGAATGTGCAAACTCCACACAGACAGTCACTGGAGGCTGGAATCGAACCCAGGTCCCTGGTGCTGTGAGGCAGCAGTACTAACCACTGAGCCACCGTCAATCAAAAGCAAGCAATCCAGCAGAGTTGATGAAGGAAACGAAAAGGATCAAACATAAACACTTCCAGATGAGGTAGAGAGTGGAAAAGAGTTTGCCCAGTTCAGGTTTTGTCCTTGATGGCAGTACAGGGTGTAGATACCTTGTGGGAGGGCTTGGCCAGCCACCTAGACCAGCCAGGGCCCCTTGGAATGACCATGTGCTCCACAGTATTCAGACATTCCCATTGTGTTGGCCTATTGCTGAAAAATCCTTCGTCCACCTAAAAGCAGTGTGCTTCTTGTGGGACGTCTTAACCACATATGTGGTCAAATCTGTAACACTGGCTTAACCTCTCACAAAATAGCTGCCCATCAGCTTCTGTAGGGTAGGAGATCCTGTATTACACAGTGTTCAGTAGAGCAGTGACTAACCACTAAACTGCTAATTATGTGTGTGGTGTGCACACACACAGATTCTTGTCTCATTGCACTAAGTTGATCCATTCTGTTGATGGATTGTCAACAAGTGAGGCTTGCATGCCACATTCAAGATTGTACAAAAGATCTAATTTCACGATGTCACAATGTGTACCACTTTCGCTGAACATTAATAACTCCATTATAAATGTAGCTGGTGTACAATAGCTTGTGTAGTTTGCTGATGTGCTGAAGTCTCCTGTCATAATGCACAGCATGTGTGTACATGAAATGCATCAATAAATTTTTATTCAAAACACTTCCAAACACTTGTCCAGTGAAATCATTGCATTTAAACAAAAGGAGGAAGCTATGACTGAAGAACTTATATTTACTCAATAAAACAAGGACTCAGTGCACAAAAGCAGGGAGGAGATAGAATGGTGGAGAAAGATCCTTTGCTGTCACCTCAGTTAGCGCAACAGTTAATACAGTTGACATTTTCAACAAGTCAACAGCTCTGTTTCTTCTCATTCACTCTTTGGATGTGGACATTGTTGGCAAAGCCATTACAATTGTCCAAAATGAAAACAGCAGTAGACTGTCTTCTTGAAACATTCAAGTCCATGTAGCTAGATAAAAGTATCACACAACTCAATAAGGAAGGCAAGCGATTATATGCCCAAATTTAGAATGGTGTGTGATTTGGGAGGAGAATTTGGAACTGGTGGTTTTTTTATTCGTTCATGGGCTCAGAGTGTTGCTGAATGGGCCAGCATTTCTTGTCTGTCCCTGGTTGCACTTGAGAACGTAGTGGTGGTGAGCTGCCTTCTTGAACCACTGCAGGCCCTATGCTGTAAGTTGACCCATAATGTGGGAGGGAGGGAGTTTCAGGATTTTAACCCAGTGACTGTGAAGGAATGGTGATATATTTCCAATTCAGGATGGTGAGTGGCTTGGAGGGGATCTTGAAGGTGATGGTGTTCTCATGTGTCTGCTGTCCTTGTCCTTCTAGATGGAAGTGTTTGTGGGTATGAAAGGTGCTGTCTAAAGATCTTTGGTGAATTTCTGCAGCACATTTTGCAGATGATACAAACTGCTGCTTACTGAGCATCATTGGTAGATGTTTGTGGGTGTAGTGCCAATCAAGTGGGCTGCTTTGGCCTGGATGGTGTCAAGCTTCTTGAGTGCTGTTGGAACTTCACCCTTGCAGGAAAGTGGGGAGTGTTCCATCACACTCCTGACTTGTGACTTGTAAATGGTGGACAGGCTTTGGGGAGTCAGGAAGTGAGTTACTTGCTGCAGGATTCCTACCCTTGACCTGGTCTTGTAGCCAATGTATTTATGTGGAGAGTCCAGTAGAGTTTTTGCTCAGTGATAACCCCAGAATGTTAATGGTAAGAGATGGAATGCCATTGGACTTCAAGAGAAGTTGTTCAGGTTTTGTCTTGTGGCAGGTGGTCATTGCCTGGTACTTGTATGGCACAAATGTAAATTATTACTTAACTGGTGAGTGAATGTTGCCCTGATCTTGCTGCATGCAGAAATGGACTGTTTCACGGATGGTCACTTAGGTCAGATGGGAGTAACTGGATGGAATTGCGTTAGTGTAAATGGATCCGAACATAAGACCATGTCTCCAAGAGTGAAGAGAAAAGACTTGTATTTATATAGAGACAAAAATAGAAATTGCTGGAAAAGCTCAGCAGGTCTGGCAACAAGTGTGGAGAGAAATCAGAGTTTACTTTTCGGGTCGAGTGAGGAAGGGTCACTTGACCCGAAACATTAACTCTGATTTCTCTCCACACT